>NC_140568.1:32530553-32743053 GCF_057381845.1 Rhamphochromis longiceps | reverse complement strand
GTGTCACCATTTTTCAAGTTTCACAGTTGTTCAGCGAGTCCTTGGCAAACATTTGAAGAAACTAATCATATTCTATGCAAACTATGGGTGACCGCAACAAACTGTTAGCAACTGCAAGGAGTGTTTTGGTGCAGCGACCAGCAACCTCCAGCAATAATCCACCCACTTGGTGGGGAATTACACATTATTCCCTTGAAACAGTGGTTTCCAGGGTTAACTGAACTGTTTCTAGGCCTGTGTGACTGAGGCCTGATAAATGTACAAACATAAGAAACAACCCCAGCATTAACAAATTAGCCGACTGCTACACAAGCCTTTTTGATACTCCCTAGCCCAAAATTATTTTTCTGTACATACCAACCAGGAATGTTTTCAGTCCAAAAAATAAATTGTTATATATGCTTACACAGAGCGGTCTGCTAATGTTAGTAGTTGCTTCTTGTCTCGTGCTGTATTTACAGTGTTGTGGACATATTGCAAATATTCAAGTTAATGTTTCCCTTACAAGGACTGTGTTTGGTTTTTGTTCAGCGTGTGTGTTTTGTGGAAATTTAGTGCAAATATCTGTCATTTGCTGGAAAAATTGAATACGTTAGATGTGTCCTCTTCTTGCCCGTCAGGGCTTTTCTACACTTGTCAATATTACATTTAGGCAGGTTGTATAATTTACATTTAACTATTCAAAATAAGCATAATTTCAGACTTCTGCCCCCACAATCTTTCACACTAACTAATGGAGTTAGGTTTCAGAGTGGGTCCTGTCAGTCTTACACAAACACAATCTTGTGTTAACCTTGACACATGGTGCGGACCAACCAGTCAGCTCAGTGCCTGAGCAGCACAACCCAGCCTGTGTAAATTTGTTTGGAATTGTCAAAACGCTGGGAATTTTAATGTAACAGCCTCCCTGAATGTCACCGGATTTAGAAAGTGTAGAATTCATTTAAGAACTGTTAACAGGATCCAGCTGGCTCTCCTCATGTGGAGCAGTGTGAAGGATCGATTTCCTTCGTCACAGTTTATACAAACGTGCTTCTGTACTGTATACATTTTAAAGCAGGGGAGCTTGAATTGTGTGTCTACTGCTATTTAGGGTGATACGAGGGATTTTTTCTTCTTTGTTTTTTTTTGTTTTTTTAAATCTGTTCAAACACAGACTTAGCACAGGCACAGATGTGAGTAAAATCTATTTGATTTCTTATCTAGTTTCTACCTTCAGTGGCTAAACCATATCCATTTTGTCCCACTGACTTTTTACCCCTTCTGTCCTTCTTCAGAAGGGCTCTGTCTGAAGGATTTCCTTTGTGTCACAGTGTGTTTATACACCCTCGAATGCAACGTGTCTGCGTGTAACAGTGTGTGTTCTCTGAGAGGAATTCATGTTATTTGCTGTTAACACAGCTCATAATGGAGCATTGAAATCAGAACCCCTAGGCTCGGGAAAATGGCGTGCTTCGCCTGCCTCAAATGATTACACCCCTCTGCCCTCAGGGCAAAATGACCCCGTTCTGACGAGGGGAAAGAATGCGATTGATCCAGACTTGCCTCAAAATAATCAAATCAATTCATTTTTTTCCCCCTCTTTCTGCTATGACTGTGCCAGTCTTTCAAAGTAATCAGACTCAGGGAAAAAGTGCCTTAATCTTCTGAAAAATGAATCCTTTTTGTTGCATGTGTCAATCTGTGTGTCTCAGAAAAGAGCAGCTCCTCAGTAAGTCTACTGTTAAGTGTTAGATCTTCTGTGTGGGAAGGAATCATCTTTCTGCATTCCAAAAACACAAAGCAACATTATGTTTTAATCCACGCGATGATTGTAACTAGAACACTATCTTCAGAGGTCTTTTTTTAACTAAAATTATAGGAATATGACAAAAGCATTCTCCCGCCCTAGGCAGAGACACAAGCACACAATAATATGCTAAACTAACACAAATCCACATAACTACACTCATGCTTCATTAAGTACAAATTGCTAGTATCAGGTTGGTGCCTTTTTTGCCATCGAAACTGCCTTTATTTTTCATGGATTCAACAAGTTGGTGGAAAGTATCCTTAGAGATTTTGGTCTATATTGATATGACAGGATCACACAGTTGATGCAGATTTGTCAGTTGCCCTTCCATGATTGAAGTGTCCCTTTCAAAGAAACCAGTTTGAGATTATTTCAGCTTTGTGACATGTCACATTATCCTCCTGGAAGCAGCCAGAATCAGAGAATGGGTATGATATGGTCATAAAGGGATGGATATGATCTGCATCAATACTCTGGTAGGCTGTGGCGGTTAAACGATTCTCATCTGTGGCTAAGGAACCCAAAGTGTGCAAATCCATCACATCATTACACCATCACCACCTGCCAAACTTTTGATACGAGGCAGGATTAATCATTGTTTTAATATTGTTGTAAATTGCCAACCTACCATCCGAATGTTACAGCAGAAATCAGATCTGGCAACTGTTTTTCAATTGGTAAGCCCGTGTATACTCTAGCCTCAGTTTCCTGTCCTTAGCTGACAGGAGTGACAACCGTGTGGTCTTCTGCTGCTGTAGCCCAGCTGCGTCAAGTTTCCACACGTTGTGTGTTTAGAGATGCTCTTTTGCACACCTTGGTTGTAGCAAGTTGTTATTTGAGTTCCTGTTGTGTTTTTGTTCTGACCTCTGGCATCAATAAAATATTTTCGCCCAGAGAGCAGCCACTCGCTGGATAGTTTTTCTCTTTCAGACCATTCTCTGTAAACTTTGGAGATGGTTGTGTGGGAAAATCCCTGTAGATCAGCAGTTTCCAAAATTCTCAGGCCAACCCATCTGGCTCCAAAAGCCACGACTTATTAAAAGTCACTCAAATCACCTTTCTTTCCTATTCTGGTGCTAGTTTTGAACTAGGTTGACCTGCTGGTATGTGATTGGCCAATTAAAGTGGAAGGTGAGTGCTAACTTTTTTCTTTTTTTTTGGACAACCACAAGGAAGTTTCCAATCACATGGGAAAAAGAAAGAACAAAGATTTTTACTGATCTGTACAGGGCCTAGTAACGTTCAGTGTGCTCTTATCTCAACACTGTATTCATATCTCTGTTAAGTTGCTTTTTTCTGTAATGGGCCCTCCTGGCCTGCGAGTTAAATTTTGTGTCTTCTTTCTTTCTGTATATCTCACTTTTGGGGATTTTTGATCTTATTCAGACTTGGTGGAATATTTTCTTTAGAAACATTTTCACAGCTTGCTCAAATGTACCCTTTTTTTTCTCATTTTCTTTCTTCCTCTGTCAACTCCCTAAACTTCTCATGTGCTTTGTCTCTTTCCTCCTCTCTTTTAACCCCATCTAGTCCCCCTTCTCCTTTTTCACTAGTTCTTCCCCTTCTTTCTTCCCCAGCTACGTTTCCACTACTTCATTAGAGTGAAAACAAATGGGCAGTCAAGGCTGTGAAACAGAGAGAGAAGCAAACTCAGCATGAAGCTGGACTATGGAAAATAATGACACTGACTGCTACTGGCCTCTTCAGGGACAGCTGGTGAAGAAAGTTAGAGTTATCATAGTAATAATGAGAAGAGGGGGAGGAGAAGAGAAAGTAAAATGAGGGTTGGCCTTGTGGTTAAAAGGCTAAACAAAAAATTTCACAAATGACAGAAACCAAGAGAAAATAATAAGAAAATTAGATAATATGGAACAATCGAGCGTGTACTGGGTATTCCCTTTACAAATTGCCCCACCAAAAAGTGTTTTGTGTAAGCAGTTTTGAAGTGTGCTTCCATTACCTGAACTGAGGTGGAGCGGTGTTTGGGGAACACGTATGAACACTGCTGTACCCCTAGATAGAGCAACCAGACAGACCTTGTTAAAAGAACAGACATCCCAATCAATATGGTCGTTCCACCGGTGCATCCAGCTGCCAGGGACTATACACTGATAGGCACGGCACAGCAATTTGCAGACATAAACAAGGGCCTAATTGTTCAGGGCCTGGAGGTTTGGACTGAAGAAAACAAAGATGAAGTATGGTGAAGAGTTAGGAGGCATTTTAACTCTCGTTTAGGAAATGAGAGTTTGGGAGTTCAGTAAAACTTTCTTTGATGAGTGTTGTTATTGTGAACAGCGGGGATCCTTAGTTTAAAGGTTTCTAATGCGAAAGGGAATTAGGAGAAAGCCACTGCGTGCACACTATCAAGTGCAAGATAGGGAGCTTCTCTGGTTCCTATTTTGAAGGCTTTGGTCAGGCTTGAATGTTCAAAGTGGAGAAAGTAGTTTGAAAGAGTCATTTGCCATTTGTGATTTTCAGTGTAATCTTGGAGTCTCATCCCACACAGAAGAGCTGTATTGATTGGCGGTCTTAACTGAAGCTGCCTCCTGATCATCCCTTCATCTTGTTTCTAAAGGGCAGGAGCAAGGGACAGTGAAGGAGAGAGGGTGAAATAAAGTGAGACACTGACAGAGTTCACCGAGTAGCTCAAGGGAATCTCAGAATTGCCCTTCAACAAATATCTAGCCAAAGCACACACGTAAACCTGACCTCACCTGGCCACACATACGCCCCCATGCACATCTTGGCCTTCTCACTATCTTGTCCTTACTTTATTTATTTGTTTTTTTTACCCCATTCCCATCTTTTTGTCTGTTTATTTCGTCTCCCTTTTCCTCCTCCTCTGCGTAAGGACAACCAAGGTTGTTTGAATTTTGGATGCTGCGGACATCTTTTGTTCATTCAATTAGTTCATTCAAGTAGCCCCCTTGTCTGTCTTCCCTCTTTGTCTCCTCGCCCTCCGCTTCCTCCATCATCCAGTGCTGTTTACTGACTACAGCTGAGGTCAACATAATCTCATGGAGTCATGGGCAGACAGTAGACAACAGTCGGTTTGCTCGGGGTACTCGGAGTTGCCAAATGTGATAGGTGTTTGGGCAGTAACTAACAGTACATTCTTTTTTCCTCATTGTCTCACAGAGGCGGCGACGGTAGGTTATCAAAGAACATTTTAGCCTGCAGGCACAGTGTCTGACTGTGTTAGTTATGGATTGGGTATTTAATGCTAATGACAATGTAACAAGCATCACTGAATGCACCGGCGTTTCAAATTTAATATACATCCAGCCAAGTTTGAGGAATGGGGTGGGACTGTCGCCAAGGAAGGGGCTGCGTGTCCTGCCTGTCTGTGTGTGTTTGTATTAGCAGAAAAGTACTTGGGCATTGACAAAAGCATTTTTGTGAATGGGTAAATGAGGCTTGTAGTAAGAGTGGTCAAAAAATTTTTTAGCGGGACTGATTACATCTGTCAGATTTACAAGTGACTGTGAAAAAACATCCAATAAATATTTTTTATTGGAGCAGAGTTCTTGTGACACAGGGGCGGAGCGTGGGGGTGGCTTACTGGGCTTAAGCCCGGGTTGTTTTGTCAGAAGCCCGGGGTATTTTGGAGTGCAATTTTTTCATAGTTAGATGCCTGGCTGACAACTGTATAAAACAAAAAGTACACACAATATTCGAAGCACATAGTGCACACTGTGGGAATTTACGACTGTGCGTGAATCCCCCCCTGATATTGGTATGATCCAAGCTCAGGCACTAAGCGACTGAGCGAGGGGGCGGGGCAGCTGCTGCCCGTCAGTGCGCTGTTGGAGAGACGGAGCCAGCCATACTAAGGAGAGCTTAAGTTTGACCAGGTACCAAAGCAAATCATTCGTACCGTACAAATAATGTAAATATGACGGTGCATCACGAAAGATTGATATCAAACTGATCACTTGACCAATATTACGTTACTTGCTCTTCAAGTGAATCAACAAATGGCGAAATGAAAAGCCGAACAAATGCTATTTTTTTTAGAGTCTTAGCTTACGTGTGTTTATTTCATATTTTCAGTTCTTACCCTTCCGACTAAATCGGTTTCAGTTATGTACTGAAATATAAGAATGGACATTCGAGGGTTCTTTCAAAGAAAAACTTAGGTAAATGTTATTTTATATATTATGCTTTGTATGTTGTTCAGTATATTTGTATGCAAAACAAGAGGGATTTCAGTACACAGCAGGATATTCACATTTGTAACCAGATATTTACACTTTAGGGAGAAAACATAAAACATTTTTACTGCACAACATCAATTTAGAGTAAACTTTTGTTTTAGATAAATATTGAAATATCTTTTGAATTAGTTAAATGTCAGAATAAAGAGAGACAGAGCTTTCTGTTTTTTATCACTTTCATCAAATTTAGGAGTACATGTACACTAAGTTTATTGTTAATTAATAAGAAAACTCCAGACGATTCCATTCTGAGCTGAAGAAGCTTCTGATAGGTTAGTAGAGTCCATGTGAGTAAACAGGTGGCACAGCTGTGGATGCATATAAGGCAAAACACAGAGCCTGTTTCTGTGACATGGGAAAATCAAGAGATGTCAACCAAAACACCAGGAAAAGAACTGTGGAGCTCCATAAGTGTGGCTCAATTTTGAATACAATTTGGTGCCATTTGCAATTAAGAAATACAGATAGTTTCTCTCTTTACTCTTAAAGTTAACAAATATGTTTTTTATATTTATCAATCTAAAAAAATAAACATTTAGTCTGATTTGATGTTACAATTAAAAAAGTGTTTGTGTTTTTATCTGAAGAGTTTGTAAATATCTGTATATTTGATGATTGTCAGCACAAAGAGGGAGAGAGGAACAGAGAGGGAGAGAGAGGAGCAGAGAGGGAGAGAGAGGAGCAGAGATTGAGATGGAGAACGAGGACAGAACAGAGATGAACAAGAGCAGGTGAGACACACATGTTAGTCAAATGGTTGTTTACCAAAAGTATCACCGTATCATAGGTCCTCATGTATCTCATACCTAGTGTTTCTTTTTAGGTTTGTTATTTTTCAAATTCTATATTTATTAAGTTATGAAGGCTTGTTTGCACAACAAGGCTAAATAATTATATAAACCTTTCTCAATCTAAATATTGTACTTTGGTAAAATTAAAAAATAAATGTAGTGCAGGTCTATGATGATTTTTAGTGCTACTATCATCTAGTTCTGATTCTGGTTCTGTCTTGGTTAAGTCCCAAGTAGTCCTGATTTTGAACTGTTGTAGTCCTGTTTTAATTCTGGATCAGTTCTTGGTCTGGTTGAATTGGGGTTTAGTCCTCGTGTCTTGATACAGCCCTGATTTTGTTCTGCCTTGCTGCTTAATTAAAAAACTAGTTTAAGGTGTTCTGCACATGTGATATATATTTTTCCCTATATGAAGTCATTCTTTTTTGAACAAAACTCAAAACAGAGCCAATTAATCTTTCAGTCATTTCTACCCCCCCCCCCCCAAGGGAAAAAAAAATCCCACATGCATACTATCCTTTTGGGCTAAGCCCCGGGTGTTTCAAATGTCTGGCTCCGCCTCTGTTGTGACAGCTTGCTTAACATTAGAGCTGAGAACAAAGATACAGATTTACACCATAAAAATGCTTTTACTGACAGAGAATCAAATAAAAGGCTGAAATCTGAATACAACATGTTTGTTTGTCCTTTTTGTTTAACAGAACTTGACTCCAGTTGTATTGCTTTTATTTCATTATTAGGAATTAGCCAGTAATTCAGGATAATAACCCAGCTGTAGGTGTTGTGCACACTTCAGCCTTCAAATGAGATCACTGAGTGCTGGCCACTGCTTTTTGACTTTGACCAGTTTACAGACGTAATCTACTGCTTGTGGTCTTTAAAGAGTCGCTATGAATTTTGTATAATGGTTTTCTTCGAAAGGACAGGGTCAAGCTGTCCTTGTTATTTATTTATTTATTTATTTATTCTGAATAACAAGGGAGTCATACAAAGCAAAATAATTAAACAAGGTAGCTCTGTTGTGATTATCTTTAAGGAATTGTGCGAGTGTTTGACCTCCAGTAAGCCGCTATGGAATTTGTGTTTCGTGTGTGTTTGCCAGTACCCAATTAGCTTGTTTACGATTTTAGAAACCAAAAAGAAATCTTAGTTTGTCCAATAGGTAAGCAGGAAGCTTTATTGTATTTCCAGTAATGAAAGCATTTTGTTTTCAGAGCACCATACTAGAAGTATTATTATTGTTTTGGGGAGAATTTTTTCCAGCAATGTTTTTATGCTCTATAATGCCATTTGAACTGTTTTTAATCTACAGCTCTCATGCAAAATTCTTGTGAACGTTTGCTCTCATGTGATGTGGTTTGTCACAATAACTTTCTTTATCCCAAAGAAATCATCATGTTTTTGGACAGTGACATATTTTTTGAATTTTGCATCTCTACACCACAACAGTGGATTTCAAATTCAATAATCAAGATGTGATTGAAGTGCAGAGTTTCGGCTTTATTTCAAGGGCTTTAAACAAGGCGTTTAACTTGGTAACTTTCTTAGAAATTACAGCCCCTTTTAAAAACGGTCCCCCATTTTCAGAAGCTCAAAACTAATTAAACAAGCTAGCGTGATTTTAAATAGAAGGATTGTTTGTAATACTTGTTTTTAATAAAGATGAAAATCCTTGCAGTGAATGGTTCCCTGAAGTGAACCCAGGGACAAATGTTGTTTTCTCCCTGATGATCTGCTAGGCCATTACTGTAGCCACCTTTAGTTTCTACTTATTTATGGGTCTCTGTGCCATTACTGTTGTCCTTAATACTTGAAAAGAATGATCTAATGGGTTGAGATCCGACTCCTTAAGAATACGAAGTGCTGTCTAGTCATTTTCCTGAGCAGAAGCTGAGCAGAGAGTATAAGCCTCTGCACATCAGGATACTCCTGACAGAAGTCACATCACTGAGTGTAACCAGCGTTTTTGCCCCTTGTTGTAAACTCTGTGCAGTTATATTTGTGAATGCATCTATGTTTTTTTTACTTGGCTTGGTGTTGTGATGGTTTTTGTTAAGCAAACAAAGGATTCTGCAATCAAACGCTTTAGTTATCTTCTGTGGTCTTTCAGGCCTTTTGGTTTTGCTGAGCTCGCCAGCACATTCCTTCTTTTTAAGAATGTACCCCATTGTTGATTTGGCGGCTCCTAAAGTTTTTATTATACTCTGATAGGTTTATTTTAGTTTTTCAGCATAATGATGGTCTCTTTCACTTGCATCAACATCTTCTTGGGCCTCGTTTTTAAAAGTTCCAGTGAATAGCTACCAAATCCAAGTTCAACACTTGGAAGCAACTCCAGATCTTTTTATCTCCTTAATTTGTCACGGAATACCAGAACAGCGAACAGGCATTATCAAACTGTTATCAGTCACTTGTCCAGGTACTTTTGTCCCCTTGAAAGAAGGCTTTCAAAAATGGCTGATTGTTAAACAGCAAATGCAAAATATTTGTTGAAGTCTTTGAATTAAAGCTGAAATTCTGCACTTTAGTCAGATATTAATTGTTTTAGAAATCCACTGTAATTTTGCCTCTGTACCAGGGGCGGAGCGTGGGGGTGGCTTACTGGGCTTAAGCCCGGGTTGTTTTGTCAGAAGCCCGGGGTATTTTGGAGTGCAATTTTTTCATAGTTAGATGCCTGGCTGACAACTGTATAAAACAAAAAGTACACACAATATTCGAAGCACATAGTGCACACTGTGGGAATTTACGACTGTGCGTGAATCCCCCCCTGATATTGGTATGATCCAAGCTCAGGCACTAAGCGACTGAGCGAGGGGGCGGGGCAGCTGCTGCCCGTCAGTGCGCTGTTGGAGAGACGGAGCCAGCCATACTAAGGAGAGCTTAAGTTTGACCAGGTACCAAAGCAAATCATTCGTACCGTACAAATAATGTAAATATGACGGTGCATCACGAAAGATTGATATCAAACTGATCACTTGACCAATATTACGTTACTTGCTCTTCAAGTGAATCAACAAATGGCGAAATGAAAAGCCGAACAAATGCTATTTTTTTTAGAGTCTTAGCTTACGTGTGTTTATTTCATATTTTCAGTTCTTACCCTTCCGACTAAATCGGTTTCAGTTATGTACTGAAATATAAGAATGGACATTCGAGGGTTCTTTCAAAGAAAAACTTAGGTAAATGTTATTTTATATATTATGCTTTGTATGTTGTTCAGTATATTTGTATGCAAAACAAGAGGGATTTCAGTACACAGCAGGATATTCACATTTGTAACCAGATATTTACACTTTAGGGAGAAAACATAAAACATTTTTACTGCACAACATCAATTTAGAGTAAACTTTTGTTTTAGATAAATATTGAAATATCTTTTGAATTAGTTAAATGTCAGAATAAAGAGAGACAGAGCTTTCTGTTTTTTATCACTTTCATCAAATTTAGGAGTACATGTACACTAAGTTTATTGTTAATTAATAAGAAAACTCCAGACGATTCCATTCTGAGCTGAAGAAGCTTCTGATAGGTTAGTAGAGTCCATGTGAGTAAACAGGTGGCACAGCTGTGGATGCATATAAGGCAAAACACAGAGCCTGTTTCTGTGACATGGGAAAATCAAGAGATGTCAACCAAAACACCAGGAAAAGAACTGTGGAGCTCCATAAGTGTGGCTCAATTTTGAATACAATTTGTTGCCATTTGCAATTAAGAAATACAGATAGTTTCTCTCTTTACTCTTAAAGTTAACAAATATGTTTTTTATATTTATCAATCTAAAAAAATAAACATTTAGTCTGATTTGATGTTACAATTAAAAAAGTGTTTGTGTTTTTATCTGAAGAGTTTGTAAATATCTGGTTTCAACTGTATATTTGATGATTGTCAGCACAAAGAGGGAGAGAGGAACAGAGAGGGGGAGAGAGGAGCAGAGAGGGAGAGAGAGGAGCAGAGATTGAGATGGAGAATGAGGACAGAACAGAGATGAACAAGAGCAGGTGAGACACACATGTTAGTCAAATGGTTGTTTACCAAAAGTATCACCGTATCATAGGTCCTCATGTATCTCATACCTAGTGTTTCTTTTTAGGTTTGTTATTTTTCAAATTCTATATTTATTAAGTTATGAAGGCTTGTTTGCACAACAAGGCTAAATAATTATATAAACCTTTCTCAATCTAAATATTGTACTTTGGTAAAATTAAAAAATAAATGTAGTGCAGGTCTATGATGATTTTTAGTGCTACTATCATCTAGTTCTGATTCTGGTTCTGTCTTGGTTAAGTCCCAAGTAGTCCTGATTTTGAACTGTTGTAGTCCTGTTTTAATTCTGGATCAGTTCTTGGTCTGGTTGAATTGGGGTTTAGTCCTCGTGTCTTGATACAGCCCTGATTTTGTTCTGCCTTGCTGCTTAATTAAAAAACTAGTTTAAGGTGTTCTGCACATGTGATATATATTTTTCCCTATATGAAGTCATTCTTTTTTGAACAAAACTCAAAACAGAGCCAATTAATCTTTCAGTCATTTCTAACCCCCCCCCCCCCCCCCCCCCAAGGGAAAAAAAAATCCCACATGCATACTATCCTTTTGGGCTAAGCCCCGGGTGTTTCAAATGTCTGGCTCCGCCTCTGCTCTGTACGCTGTGGTGAGGGAAGTATTCTTTTTATTGGCATAAATAAAACCATCTGTTAAGACACACTTATTAATATTGCATTACAGTTTTATAATTAACAGTATTACTTTGTGGACCTTTTGGCTACGCTGTAAAATCTAATTAATTCCTAGAACTTAAAAAAATTTGTGCAAACTCTTTGCCTCAAAAAAAAAAACGAACTAAATCTTACTTTAGAGGACTATGTTAGGAAAACTTATTCATTGTGAGTGTATGGATTGCCTTCACCTTTAGAGCCACTACCCTATATTAACAAAACACCTTAGATTTTAATTAGCTTTATTATATTTGGCCTAATAGGTTTAACCATGATGGACAAATAAATTGCAAAAAGCCTTTTGAGCTACGGTATGCTTTCCTCCAGTCTGCAGCGATAAGATGGCCGGTGTGGAAAGAAGGATTGGCTTGAGCCTTTTACACATTCCTTTAGTTACCTTTGTCACGCGTGATGGAGTGTGGGGTTTAAGAATCTGGCCTCCAGAACCTCTTTCTCTGACCCTGTTCAGTTGAGCCCCCATTCTTCTTTGTGTGTGCGTGTGCGAGTGTTTGTACTGACACCCTGCTTTTGAGTTCTGCTGCTGTCTGATATTGTGCAGGGATGAGGAGGACCAGACCTTAGTTGTCGCAAACAGTGCCTGACCTGGTTTTTAAACGCACGTTCAGAGCCAAGCGCTGCAGATTTCTGCAAGGCTTGCTTGGCTTTTTGAGACAAAATCAAAATATTTAAACTCAGACCTTCTTTGGTCAGAAGTATGTTCCTTTAAGCTTCTGAGCCAATGCATCAGTAGATCATTTAGAAATATTGAATCCTTCAGAATAAGTTTATGGGGATCTCTTTGTTCTCTCTCTGCTCCTGCGTCTCCTAGTTTGTTGCTTTCTTGTTTTTCCCATACATTCCCCACTCCCTCTTTCCTCTCCTTATCAGAGATGGTGAACTATTGTTCAGTTGTCCAGTTACTCGTTTGGAAACTTTACAACGGGGGCTTTTCCTCTGAGCGGTTTAAAGAAGGCTATAAATCTGACCTGTTTAAATCCAGACTCATTTAAGCTGTGTTTTACTAAGACCTGATGCACTGCATTCTTCTGCTGCTTAAACAGGCTTTTTAAACATTTACCCCAAATGTATTTACTGGTCGACTGATACACTGTCTACATAGGAACAGACAGGGAACGGGGGCTATTTGTCTCTCTTTATGGGCCAGGAACTAGCAATGGCTGCCACATGGCCAAAGAAAATGGGAAGAGATGAGACAAAGAAAAGAACCCTGCAGACCTGTGCCGAATTTATTGAAAACAAAAAAGGAATAAAATAGTGGGGCCATTTTTGGGAAGAAACATTTTTGTAATATAAGAAGGACCGTGGAACATATCTTTTCTCTAAAATGCACATTCGTTTAAATTATTGTTCAATATCAACCGTCAGTGTTCTGTTTCTTTCTCAGGGTCACGTTGCTACGAACAAAACAGCGCTCTGTGGATTACGCCGTTTATTCCATTTCCCTCGCCTGATTGCTAGAACCACGAAGAGTGTGTTCTCGCCATGACGGTCTAATACGATATGCATCTTCATGTTTGTGTATCTGATTATCGATTTACAACCCCATTCTTCTTTTTCCATCTGAGAATGTGAACGGCTGCGGCATTAGTCATCTTTACGATGGATTTTACTGTGCTGCTTACCAAGAGAGGGCCCAGTGTTTGCGGTAAATGCATATTTTACGTGGTGATAGAGTGCATTTTGCATCAGCGGATTAGTCTTAAAAAAAGAGAGGGCTCGCAGGAAGAAAGCACATAAGAGCACTCCAAGAGAGAGCAAGAGGTCAGCTTGACAACTTGCTGTCGCTTACATTCAGCCATCTCATGTAAAAGTAGACGAGCGGTTGTCAGTGTGCGCTTGCACATCCAACCCCACAACGTAATCTCATTTACTGCGCAGCATGTTCACATAAAAGGTGCTCTTTGTCGAACGACATATCAGACATACATCTTTTTGTTTTTCCCTCATCTCCCTCACCCTCTTGTAAACCCTGACAGCAGCGCATTTCCCATCAGGGTGAATTACACCGCACTTAGATCTAGAGGGCAGCATCTTTGAAGTTAAAATGGGGGAAAATATCATAAGTATAGGCTTTGCTCCAGATAGCTGTGGCTGCTCTCCCAGATGCTTCTCAAAGATTAGAATCATCAGTGAATAGCGATCTGCTCTATCATATGGCTCTCCTACAGATTTGGCAGCAGGTTCGACGGCGGGGTTGTACAGTACAGTGGATCAGGCCTGCATGGGCTAAAAAAAAGAAGAGAATCCCTCAAGGAGCCATATATCTAAAGCACCATTCCAGTCACTACAGGCCCCATCGTCTGATAGCATTTTTAAGTTTATGTTGCCAAGCAACAAAATATCATTAAGCGCTATATTACCCAGTCGGAGAGGAAGCAGCTGAATGGCTGGTTAGAAGAAGTCAGTGGCACAATTGTAACCAGAGGACTCCCCTCTGTACCTGCCAGTTACCTACAGCATATGGTCTGACCTTCATGTCAAACTTCAGCTTTGAGCTGCAAATACCAAGCAGGTGTGGTGATGTCATCACATCTCATTTCACATAACTCACAGCTGTGCAAAGGGCACGCAGCGTTGTTCAAGCTGAAAAGAGAAGGACTGTATTCGTGAACTCTGGGTATTTGCTGCGACAGTGTTTCTTTACAGATGGCTGTCGTTTGTAGGCAGAAAGATCTTACAGTAAGGCTCGCTGCCAGGCTACTGCAAGGGATGCTATGATGTATGAACGTCCAAGTCAGTGGATTTTTTTTGGTCCACAGCGTAGGCTCCACCCTGCAAAATAATAGAATAAATCTCAAAACCAGGACAAGGAATCGTTGCGTTATATCAACATAAAACGTATATAGTCTTTAATGTCCAAAAGAAAAAGAAACATCAGCCGTTCATCACAAAGTAAAATATTTGAATTGCAGTTATTTCATGCCCCATTGTATGTGACAGTGGGGGGGAAAAAGAAGAAGAACCCAGGTCAGGACAATAGCGAGTGTTTTCATGATTTCCATCAAAGCAATCTTGTTGAAGCTCAAACATTTAGCATTGCCACAACCAGCAATTAGGAAATGATTCAGCATTTTGATTGGGAGCCGTGTTGTGTGTGCCATGTTTGCTGAGCAAGTGGAGCTGCACTAAATTAGCATTAATGAATGTTATGGCCTCCCATCAGCGTGACAGGTCTATTCTTTAGATCTGTTTTAATTGTAATTAAGCCCTGATTAACGAGCTAGGGAATGTTTCATTCTCTTTTCAAGAATACAGCATAATATGTTATGAAGGCAATCAGGGGGTTGTCATTTTATCTGTTAATGAGGCTCAGCCATATGTCATAACAAACTTAACTTCTCTCTGTGTGTTTGGAGGCCTTGGTTAAGCTTTTCTTCTCTTGTTTTTTGTCCCTGCCATCTTTGCAGGCAAACTGCAGGTGTTTGTCTGCGAGTGGGAGGGTGTGTGTCGATCTTTTAAACCTTTGTTCCATCTCTCGACTTCTCTCTCATTTCACTGTGTCCACTTAATAAAGACAGTGAATGGCCTTACATTAAAGCAAGATATATCAGTTAAAATTATAGTAAAGTCTATGCTTGTGTCTTTTGGCGCCAGCTGGAGAATTTGTTAAAAGGATCCCAGACATGACGCCTGAATAAAATTTAAAAACAGGAAAAGGAGACAGCTGTTAAACCATTATGTTTGTTTCTTCATTATTATACTTACTTTATACTTACTTGCCAGGCCTGCAGTGCTTATATATTGTGAGCATAAGCCAAGTGGCACCCTGGACGCCGCTGCTTTAAATGGTTTGTACATGATCCCTACAAAAACATAATAATCATCATTACCACACTACAGTGATTAATATTATTTGTTTCAAGTCATATGCAGCAGCTGTGCGATGATTCTCACAGGCTGAAGAAGAGCAGGGATCTGTATGTTTGTTCTACATACAATAGACACAGAATCATCTCCAAGAGTGTTGACTTTGAGTTTGAGTCTGTCAAAATAGTGATAATAAATCCTGCTATATATAGTGCCATTGCAGATGCAGTAATGCAAGATGAAAATAGTTGGGGAATAAGTTTAATATTTACTAAAATCAATTTTAATGTATAATGTCTCTCCCTCTAGATTGGATGTACATTTCAGGATCTCTTCTGAGAAATAAAAGAGCTCAAGGTTGGATTGAAATAAATAATTCAGGCCAGGAATTTGAATCAATCTCAGGCCATTTAGGCAAACCCCATGTGTTATGTACTATTGTCACCACATTTTCTGTACACGACTAAAAGAATTCACTTTAACGATGCTATTGGATGTCTTAGCAAAAGGCAAATAATAGCGCTATCAGTAAGCTATTTGCTTTTCTATTTTTGGATCAGTTAAACTAAAAAAAGAGTGTGGGAGATGGGTTGGAGAAAATGAAAAAGAATTAATTAAGAAGAATTAAAAGTATTATTTATGGTTAATAAAGATTTTTATAAGTATTATAAAAACCAACATTTTATTTTTAAATACTATGGTTGTCTTAATTACTGCAAGAAAGATGCAAAACCCCTACAGGTGAAACTTGTCCACTATATGTATCTGAAAGTTTTCCAGACTACAAAAGCAAAACTTTGGGGCGACGAGACAAAGCTGTCTGAACCTGAGCTTTCGATGTCTGCTACGGCTATATCGGTGCACCAATCAGAATACAGTCTGATATGCAGAGCTAGACACTGACAACCAAAAGAAGTAGTTTGCAGCTCATGATCACTGAATAAGATATAGACTGAGGTCAAACTTTCAAATGAAAATATTTATATTCAAACACTGAGCAAAATGATGAAAATTCCTAAAAGACACATACGTGCTGAAACTAAACAAAAAGTACAGCAATTCAGACATGCTCAGATGATCTGCCTAGTGTTCTCTCTCCCTATCTTCTCCACCTTTCCTGTGAGTTCTCTAACATTATGTTTAGAGCAGCAGATAGACGTTGCATGCCTTGCAGAAACAGTAAGGGAGAAGGGTAAGCTGCATGTGTGCATTTGGGTAAGTCTTTGCAGTGCGTGCATAATGGATACACTGTAGCAAGAGGATTCAGGCTCTGAGAGTGGGCGACAGAGTCACGCTTGATGTGGATTCTGAAAAGTCCATCAGCTTATTTGCAGCAGGCCAAAATGACCTTTAGCTCACCAGGATGCATTCCAGGTACTGTACTTCCGATGGCCAGTCTGCCACTAAACGTGCTCAATTAGAGCTGATTTCTATACTGTGAGGCTCAAAGTAGTCCTTAGATAAAAATACTCAAGAATATTATAAAGCACATAACATTCATCTAAAGGAACTTTCATACTCACAGCAGCAGCTACTCTGACAGCACAGTCAGTCAAAAAAGATGGAAATAGTTTAGTCTCCCAAGGATTTCACAGGAGCAATGTTTTCACAGACCAAAACATGTCAGCAATTATCTATCCTTAAATTACACGTGATAGCCTAAACCAAAGGAGGGGGAGAAAGCTTCACAACACTTTTAACCAGGAGTGTGTGTGATTGCCTCACAAGCAGTGAGACCATGTTGGTGTAGTTCACTTGTTGCTCTGAGTTCATAGTTGGACACCTGTGCAGCCTCCGAGAGACACAGCTGTCTGCTTCTTCTGACCTCTGTGTGTTTGTGCCTCTGATCACGTTAAGAGGCGGTACAAGGGGAGACTTTGGAAGCGGGCCTTAGGCAGTTTGCACATTACTCATGCTTTCTTGGGTGCTTTTCTATTGGCTGAAAAAATATGACTAATTTTTCATTGCTTTCGTCAGTTTGGGTTGGCTGATCCCACATCTGCCTATAGCTAGAACCGGCCTAGTCTCCCAAAACCATAAGTACCTACTAGTTATAGGAGCTTGTGTGAGAACCTGACATGATTAAACAAGTTTCCATCCAAATGGCAAAGCGTTTTTTTTTTTTTTTATCAATCTTTCAAAAGCTGCAAAACAAAATTCACTATAATGTGTTTTTCCAGTCACTACTTTTGTGACTGTATGACAAAGTGGGCACATCCAACCATATGTTTTCGTTAGATGCTATTAAATCGCTGCAGATGAAGAGGACAGTCTTGGATCGTGTAATTTAAAGCATTTCAGGCCAACCAAAGCAAAGTCATGAAGGACCATATCCAGGTACAAAGAGGATGGGGAGTCCTGCAACAGATGGTATGACCCCTACCAAGCCCTAATCAAAACATTGTGTATTCAGTCTGGGATTATACAAAGAAGCAACTGAATACATCACAGAAACTTAAGTAGCTACAAGTGTGCAAGTGTAACTAGGAGAGAAGGGAAAGGGTGATTTCCACCCTGATTTTTTTGTGACACATTCAAAATGTGCATAAAAACAGGTGGCCTGAAACACATCCAAAAACATACCATAAAAGGCCTTGTGAGGGTAACTTATGGCCCAGCCAGCGATTCTCGTGTAGAAAAATACTGAGATATTCAGACATCTGCAGGAACTCTTTGATTGTTATCCCCTTTCATGGCTCGATGTATACTCCACGGCAACGCTTCACTTGTTCACTTTTATCTTTCACAGTACTTGAGGATATGTGATGATTTGCGTAGCAATTGGAATATAATATCTTATAATAATGTGAATTCTTTAAAGCAATATCCTGAAACACTGTTTTATTAAAGACTCAGCTTTACTAAAGTATCCCTGATCACAACGGTGAATGAGTTGCTGGAACTTTCTCATTTCCATTTCTCGTTTCTCGTTTGTTTGCCTGCTGATGATTCAAAGTGTTTTTCCAGAATTGGAGCTCAGAGAGTTATTTAAAATGACAACATCTTCTACTGTTTGTTATTGTCTTTCCCTTCAACACTGAGTGAAAAGAGAGAGCTGAGAGTAGGCATCTTGAGCATTTAACATGAGGTCTCCCCCTCCCACTAAGAAAAAAAGAGAGATGACATTAAGAATTCCTTTTTTGACCCTGTGCTTGTTGTGATTTTATTACATTAGTCTTGTAACACTGCTTTCCTAAAAGACTCTGGGTTTTGGCATCAAGCACCTTAACTTCAGCTCGCTTGTTTGTACTTTGGCAGTCAAAGGGAAGACTAACAGGATGTTGTTGCCTTTTAGTCTTATTGGATTTACTTGTTTTATGCAGAGTTTCCATCCACCTTCTGTGAACCAGGAGACATTGGTGGTCTCCCGGCTCATTCATTCTTTTCAGCAGATTTAGAGAAATAAATTAACTCTGTCTGTCTTGCATTTGTCTTTCCATTGTTTTGTCACTATAAATTGCTGATTTCCACTGCTTAAGAAGTTTGTATTCAATGAAGAACAATAATGAATTAGACAGATATAATGACACCCAGAAGAGATCATAACCCAAGCAAGAGTCAGGGAACTGTGACGATGCAAGACTCTTGTGATACTAAACACAGACACCAACGGGCGTTTGGCCGTTAAGCTCAGGGAAATTGTGAAACTTGTTTTGTCACTGGCAACATCAGATGACTGTGTCGTCAACATGTGTGTAAGTGTTTATACATGATTTCCCCTGGAAAGTGTCATGCTCACGGGTGGGTAGGGGGGGTTGGTTCTGGGTGGGTTGCGGTTAACCCCTCAAGGTCTCTAGGGTTACTGTGCCTCTGTTCTTTGTCATATTCTCAGGCTTTCTCACTCTTGGCTCTAAGTGGCCCGACAGTGTTTGACTGGCAGAGAAGTGCTAGAGTAGCTATTAGCTCCTTGTCTTTCTTGTCCTCTGAGAACATGAGGGCCTTATTAGCCTGGTGATCTCAGCTGTCCACTGGTGCTTCACCCATAACGACAGTCTAGCTGTATGTGCATATGAGCACGCACACGGCATGCTCCTACAGAATCAGCTATCGTTCATAGTAGTTCAGTACACAATTTGTACAGGGCACTAAGAGGCCAAGCAGGGTTTCTGCTAGTCTTAATTAGGTCATTAACCATATTTTTATTTAATCAATTTAATAGTTTATTGGACCTAAAACCATATTTCTGTTAAATGTATATCCTTGTAAGCTTTTATTTTAAAGAATAAACCAACAACCTCCTGGAAATCTATTCTGAAATGGGGTAAGTGATCGCACAAATCATGGCACCTCCAACCTGGACAATAGTCAAAATTTATCATTACTGTTTATCATTTTATAGCTTAAATGTATTTATATTATACATTTATTAAGTGCTTGTAAAAAATGAATTGCTACCAAAAAAGAGTTGTATTTAACCAGAAGTTCAAGTCAGCAATTGGCTGTGTCCTAATAACCTTTACGGGAATCTTAAAGGCTTTTTTCTCTGTCCAAAGAAAGTTGTCTATGTATTCATTTTACAACAGTTTTTTTTTTTGCTCTTTATCCTCCTGTCCATGGAGGAAATTCTATAATCCTCTCGCAAATCACTTGCTTTTAACTGAAAACAACCGGAACAAAGTCTGCTGCACTGAATCTGTAGAAGAAAACACTTGCTTATATCTCACTAGTATCAGGTTGGACCTTTATCAGAAATTTGGGGGAATATTGACATGAAGGCATCACACGGTTGCTGCAGATTTGATAGCTGCACATCCAAAATTGTATCCTGGGTACACTGTAGTCAGGAATGATGGACATTGTCAACAACCTACTCGGGTAGGCTTTTCAAACAGTGTTCAGTTGGTACTAAGAGGCCCAAATTGTACCCACACATTACGCCACCGCTGCCAGCGTGAACCACTGATACAAGGCAGAATAGATCCATGCTTTCATGTTGTTTATGCCAAATTCTGACTCTACCATCTGAATATCATAGCAGACTCATCAGACCAGGCAACATTTCTCTATTCTGTTGGTCAATTTTAGCGAGCCCATGTGAATAGCAGCCTCAGTTACTCATTCTTAGCTGACTGGAGTGGCACCCGGTGTAATCTTCTGCTGCTGTAGCTCATCTGCTTTAAGGTTCCCCGTGTTGTGTGTTCAGAGATACTCTTCTGCATACTTCAGTTGTAACAAATGCTTATTTAAATTACTGTTGGCCTCCTATCAGCTTGAAGCATTCTGACCTCTGGCATCATCACGGCATTTTCAACCAGAGAGCTGCCAGTCACAGGATATTTTCTTTTTTTTAGGCTAGAAAAGAAATACTGTCTGAGGAAATGTTTGTACGTCACTTCTTCAGTAACTTCAAAATGAATCCATTTGATGTGACTTGTTTTTCCTGAAGCCTGTAAGCATATATTTTTAGACAGGAGGACTATACTTTTTTTTTTTATCCTCCATCACTGCCACTGAAAATACATTATTAAGTGATTGAATGGAAATATTGAAAGACATTAGTGCTGCAAACAAAAGCTAGTCTACATATCTACGACTTCTCCTGTTTTCTTTCATTAATAAAACTACGATCATATCATTAAGGTGGACTTAGATCCCAAGGGCTAGTGAATGCCTTTGGTAGCATTTTGAAAAGGAGAAGGAAAAAAATGACACAGTGCACATTTACATTTTGTTTATCCAAGGTTTTATAATATTGCATACTGAGTGAGACTAAAGAAGCATTTCTCTAAGGTCTTTCTGTTCCAGCCATCATAGCAGACTAAACTTCAGTAATACTACAACTAAGGATGATGTCAAGAACTGTAGCATCCATCCTACTACTGTGCAAAGCACGGGTGGGGGAACTTCAGGGCTCAAGGGCCTGTGTCCTGCAGGTTTTAGACATGTCCAGCTGATTTAAATGGCTACATAATCCCTCAACATGTCTTTAAGTTCCCCAGAGGCCTGGTAATGAACTAATCATTTGATTCAAGTGTGCTGACCCAGAGTTATATCTAAAATCTACAGGACACCGGCCCTCGAGGCCTGGAGTTCCCCACCCTTGGTGTAAAACAACTATAAACCCACCACCATCTGAATAGACAGAATTCCAATACTAAAATTTTTGCGTTGGACTTTAACTCTTTATTATTTCGGTGATGTGCTCAAACATAAGCTGGCTCCTTAAACCGGAACTTTAAAAATGTAAGATTGATAGAAGCAACAGTAGTGTGTTAGAAGGTCTAAAGCTAAGACAAAACACGATCATATGTTAACAGCGCATGTCTTTGTGTTCGTATTTGCAGGTCAACGAGGAGACAGTGGAGAGGCTGGTGGTCCAGTACCCTCACATTGTGTTCAGCACAGTGATGCAGGACTGCAAGAGAACCCTGGAGAGAGCTTATCAAATGGGCTGGAGTCCCAACACATCAAACACTTCGTAGCTACTGCTGGATCACACAGACACGCTCAACAAACACACGCACACATAAGCACATAAAACACATTTGCTATACAAAGGCCCTTTTTTGTATACGCACACAAAATGCGAAGCTCAGTCATGTTTGCTTCTCATTGACTGTTCAAACATGCATGTGAACATGTAGCTACACACTCACAGACACAAAGTCTGAGTCCATTAGTTTTATTTGAAGCAAATCTCTTCAGTATGAGATTTTACAATTCAGTCAGGCGATGTAGTGATATCTGCTCTAGGCAAAGGTAAGGAGTATCACTCATACCGTTTCACTTCTCTGTATCGTGGTGGGGTGATTAGAGGTAAAGTTGCAAGGCTAAAGCTTTGGTCTTGAATAAAAAGATTCAGACAATAAACATTCAGAAACCACTGGACCAGAATTATTTTAGTGAAATAACTTCAAAACAGAAAAATTAATTCACCAACCAGAACTGGTGATCTACACTGCACCTCTGTCGCCCCAGGAGGCATCATCTTACTGCCTCAGAGCAGACAACAACTGAACGGCCAGGACCTCAGACCTCACTTAAGGTTATTTGAAATTAGTTACGTTTATTTTGTCCACTTGAAACTTTTTTTTTCGTTCTTGGATGTTCAGTACAGTATTAAAAGCGCCTGCAGACTTGTACAAGTACACTTGGTGAGATTTTTGGCAAGGACAGAGCTCTTTGCAGTGATTCAGTATGCACATTGTTATCATACAAAAGGACGATTCACTCCAGAAGAAGTCAGAACTGTGGAAAATTTATGGCAAGAAGAAAGCATTGAAATGTGCATGTTTGCAGTGAGATCGTGACCTTACTGTCTCAGCAGGATATGGAGCATTTTGAAATGTGAAGATGAAATTGGCATCCGTTTTACCTGGAATCAAGTGTGCTCTATTTCCGTGCACGAAACGGAGCGTTATGTTGAGAAATTTAACAGTGCTTGAAATAGTAGTTGCCTTTACCCAAAAATGATGGGCCATATTATAAGAATATTAACCACAGTCATCATGATAATTAAGCGAAAGTGTTAAGCCTTAAGTGGTTTGCAAATGCCATCCAATTATAGAAATCATATTAGATTTTATTGGAAAAAAAAAAGACAAGTCAACACATTAAATGTTGTAACTGAGAAATGCTCATTTTGAATTGGGTATCAGTAGGGGGAGGGAAAAGTTGAGATTTGGGAAACAGAATGTAGCCCACACTTTTGGCTCATTAGTGCATAGTTTAATAGCCAAAATCCTCCGATTGTATAAGGATGCATTAGTGCACATGGTATGGTGGTTACACCCCTCTGAAGTCACTTTAAATGCTGAATATATGCAAGTTTTTCCAGCAACATGTGCCATCCCAACAAGGACTTTTCAGTGAATGGTTTGCTTATTTCAGCAAAACAATGACAAACCATTTTCTGCATATATTGCAACAGCATGGCTTCGTAGTCAGAGCGTGTCTGCTGACTGATCTGTCTGCAAGCCAGGTCTGCCAATTTGGCATGAAATTCAAAGTCGTAATATATTTTTCAATATACAGCATAATTTCTCAATTTCAACATTTGATACAATGTCTTAGTTCTATTTTAAATGTTTCACTTAGCATCTCAACTTTTTTTTGAAGTGTATGTGATTTCATATATACATATATATATATACATATATATATAAATAAATACTGTGTGGGGTTTACTTATTGGAATATTGGTTTTGAGCATATACTTGTAACATTTGCTATGTAGCAACGAGCAGTTTCTCTTTCTTAGTTGTGTAGGATGCAAAGAAAAGAAAAAACTGGCTTGGGCCTAACACCAGAGTGAGAAGAAGTTGCAAGGTGAGAATCATCGTTTTCATCCATTCTTTAGAAATTCAGCAATGTACATTTAAAAATGCAAATATTTTTCTATGGTGTGAAGCAGCTCGGGGCTCAGCCTCCAAGTCACTCTGATATGAACAATAGCTTACTGAGGTTAGAATTTAGAGTATTACTGTAAACTTTCAACAGCACATAGCGAATTCAGACAATTTAAAAACATGTTCATTTTATTCGTGTCAGGATTTGTAGACTTTAACTGACGGAGGGTTTCTCCCTCGATCTGCTTTTGTTTTATTTCTGTTCTTTTGTAATCCCCATATGCACTTCCTTCTCTGCTAGATGTTGACACACTTGATTCCTGATTTGTTAAGGCAACCGTAAATGACTGGATTTACATAAAGATGAATAAAACACTACTACTTCAAGCTTTTTTTCCCCCCCTCATTTCTTTCTGTATGTCTGGAATTGAGTCAGGTCAGGAAAGGAATATTCAGAACGCCAGTGGAACACTTTTCCGCTCATTTTACAACATCTGTTGAGCACTTAAACATTTTTTCCATCAGGATTTCCAGACCCTTTATTATATGAGTTGCATATCAACAAAAAGGGCATACTATTTATAATGCTAGAATGGTGAAATTTAACACAAACTGCATTCTGAGGTAAAATGCAAATAGGGATACCAGCATGTTTTTCTTTGGAACCTAAGGCCTTGGAATGTATGAGTATGACATACCAAAGCCTCTGTATTTTTAGAAATAAAGATGTTTTCAACCCTAAACTGTGCTTCGATCATCTCTTTTCTACTGAGCACCCGAACAAATAATAAACCTGCATTTCCACTGGGATAGACTTTCAAGTTCGGCACTTTGGACAGAATTTTTACATCTGAGACAAAGTGAGGATGCATCAGCTTGCTGCCCAGCAGGACAGCAAAGGACTCAAAGAGCTAAGAAGATGTCACTCAATATGTCCCCCTCTTATAAAGGCCTGTTTTACTGTTCAGTGTGTTTCGTGTTCAGTGATTAAACACCGGAGATGGCATCAAAAAGGATACAAAGGCTGGTTCTTCCCAGATGGATTATTTGTGTTGTCAACACAATTTGTATCAACTTGAGGCTCTGTTCACTTGATTATCAGCTAAATGACTTTTCATAATCTGAATAAACACATAGGGAGCTGTTTTATCAGGTTTTGTTTACCTTTTGTTTTTGTTATGTTGAGAAGACTGTACTGTGCAAAAGTCTTTTGATTTTTTTGTTTTTTTTGTTTGAAGTGGCCTTGAGCCTTTCTGAAGATTTTTCAAGATTGTTGTTGGCTGCTTTTTCAGTCCAGTCTTTTAGAGCATGGTTACTTTATTTGCTTAGTCACTTAACACTGACCTATCAATCATTCAAGCATAGAATAAGTCAAGGGATCAGCCAATTCTGTCTGCAGAAAACTTAAAGAACCGACTGTTTTTTGCATTTTGGTGTACTTTGTTACTTTCTTTAGTGGAATTTGCAAAATATGGCAACAGTTCTGCACCAACAAGGTGATTCCCAACGAGCTATTATCCAAACTTATGCCATATCTTGACATGATGTATAGTGCGTTGCAGGTGGTGGACAAAAGAAGTGGGATGTTTAACAAGCTATCTCCAATGTATGAACAGTATCTGAAAGTGCCTGAAGAAATGCGGGGGTGGGGAATCCAACAAAGATCTAACACAGGACGTGAGAGTTGCATTCAGTTGAGGCATCTACTGTTCACCAAAGTCTCATCAGAAATGATCTCAATGGAAGTATGGGCTGTCAAGAAGTCAGTCTTAACGAAGAGAACCTAGGAGAAAAGGCTGAGGAAATCGCACAGGAAAAGGACTGAAAGTCAGTGGCAAAAGCATCTGAGAGACAGATGCTTTCCAGTGATCCCGAACACAGTGCCAGTGCAGTAAAAGCATACCTGGACAGAAAAATACACAATGAAACACTATCAGTCATAGATTGGCCTCCTTAGAGTCTTGACCTCAACATTTTTAAAGCAGTGTGGGATCATCTTGACAGCCAACATCCAAAGAACTTTGAATGTCCTTCGAGAAATCTGGAGAACTATTCCTAAACACTACTTTAAAAAATTACTTAAACGTTTGCCCAGGAGAGGTGAGACTGTGTTGAAGAATGGTGGAAAATGTTTAAGCACATTAGAAATGTACAAACTCTGTGTTTTGCCTTTTTACTGCATTTCCATTGTTTCAATGAATTGCTCCGTCTATTTACCATTTTCCTAGCAACATTTACAAAATGAGGAGCAGCTCAAGACTTTTGCACAGTAGTGTACATAAAGAATACATACAACACATTTCTTATTGTATAGTTGAAAATATAATTTTGAAATATTGAGAATTAAGGGTCTAACAATTAGTACTAACTTCATAAATTGTTAATTTTTGTTTTAAACTGCTCATCGGTTCTATCAACTTTTCAAAAGGCCAGTTACTGAATACTATTTGTCAGAAGGAATAACAGTTGTGATATCAGATCTTTACATTATATTAGTTGAGACTATATTTGAGCAGAACACAGGTAAAGAGAAATAAACCAAATACTGCCAGTTCTGGCTAAAACCTTAATGAAAAAGCTCCAGTGTTGCATCCCTACTTCAATAACTAGTCCAGACAAGCAGAGACATTAATAGTTTTGCTTGGGCTTCTCATCTGTTGCAAGCCTCCTGTTTTTAGAAGGACAAGTTGTTTAAAAAATAAAAAATAAATTCTGTTACAAATGAGCTGATCTCCTTGCACTCCACTCCCATTTCTCTCATGGGTAAATTGCTGAATTTTACTGCTGCCAATTAGAGCCTTTGCAAATGTGAATGTATGCCATTGATTCTCTTGCTGATTGAGGTGGATTCCATCAGCGGCTAGCTCTCCTTGGACTTTTGCAATATTCATCAAGGTGGAAGGACGCATTCAGCTGGAACTTAGATGAGAGACTGCCCTCCTGGAAAGGAAAAGGGGGTGCAGGGCATGACAGAATAGCTATATGGAGCCATAATTAAACTTGGTAAATATTCATGTGATCATTACATTTTTAATGAGGTGCTGATAAGAATTGACGCTGACCATACAGGACATTTGTCATGTCGGACCTGCAAGGACGTTAGTCTAGTCTTCCCAAGAAATTTGTATTTTTTCAAGACCTAATCATGGCTGACATTGACGGATGTCCTCAAGTGAAAAGGGCCAAAGCTTGTTTGAACTTCCTCACAAGGATTGATGCAGTGCATCTAGTAATGATGAAGGCTGTGTTTCAGCAGTGCACCTTCCTTAGGTATTGCTGTGCTGCAGGAGCTAAGTATGCCAGAACCTGTTAGTATTTCTTCAGGAAGAAACCTTGATAGTTGTGGTTGAATAATAGATGTATTAACTTTCTGATCTTGCCCGTGGTGCCCCCAGCAATGAGGGCTGACGTTTTTTATTTTTAGTCATTTGATATAATTTAAGACCTGTCACTTTGCTGTTAATATCACTTCATGTCACACAAAGGTTTATCTTCTCAGCTTTCTTGAACTAGCCATATCTTGTCTGCAACAAAAGCTCGGCTGATCATGTTTGCCAGAGATACCTTCCTTGTCGTTAAAGGGTTTCCTTTTACTCACTTTCTCCCCTTACAGACTGTCCAACTGTGGAGGGTCTAGTCTGCTAAAGCTCTCCTTCATCCTTTTCACTCTACATGGTATCAGCTTTATTCTGGCACCTCCCCAGCATTTACTCAGCTTCACCCTTACCCTCTTAAAGCCCAGATACTTCCTTTCTCCTGGAAATTATGTCAGTCATTTGTGTGCATCAGTCCTGGGGTAACTCCTTCGGTTTTTTAACATCACATCAGAGAAACAAATTCCTGCCCACTATATAGCGTTTTTAGTCTCCTCCCAGGGGAAAACAGAGGTATTTCACTTGCTTACCTACCTGCCTATTGACTCGTGTTGGTTCTTCTGTTAAGAAGAAAGAGCATGGCGTTAAAGAGTGAAGATGTTAATGGGTTGACTTTGTAACTGACACTGCCCTTGAGCTGAAGAACGAGCTAAATGTTGGCATTCATGACTCCAGAGGAGCCTGTGAAGCTCAAGCCCAAAGGAGACCCACACGGAAGACAGCTTTTAAATTACACTGGCTCGTTCACTTGTTTAGATCACCAAAGTCTTCAGTTTGCCACAGGACAAATTTTCTTCCCAGTCCCTGCATCTGGAAGTTGAACTTGAACATGACAGACGTCAGCAGTCCTCAGCTTTAAATACGGAGATTTACGATTACAGATTTCCACATTATGGTTTTCCTCTCACCAGGGGCTATAACGAAACTAGCTTTCCTGTCCAAGCTTATGAAGATAAAAAGAAATTAGATTTGTTAATCCACTAAATTTTGACATCCTCCCAATAGACTCATTCCTGCTGCCTGGGGGAAATATCAACCTACGAGAACCCCAAAATACGTGAGGGGTGCAAAGTATGTGTGTCGGCATGGATAATGAAGTCGGTGTGATTTCCTCCTTTGCAGGCTCCATGTAGATGTTGTCTCCCTGTCTTTTGAAGCTTGAGTTAATTGCAGTGTTTAGGCAGAGCTCAGTCTAGCTTCTAAACGGCAAAGGTTAATTAGTAACAGAAGGATCTCCACACAAGATATGTTGACATTTACATTTCCTTGCTGGCTAAAACGAGAAAGAACTCATTTGGTGGCATTGGGATGGGACAGTGGAGAAAAATGATTTCCTCTACAAACATCCTCATTTCTATGCAAGCCCTGGTGTTGATATGCAGATTTGGCAGTTGGATGACATTTAAAAGTAGTTAATTGTGCAAATCTTTGTTTTAGACTGGAAAGGTCGTGGATAGTGAGAGTCTTTCATCATGAACTAACCCCACTTCCCTCCCCCGGCACAGCTGCAGAGAATGGAGGGGAGGTTTGTTGGTTTCTCTGCTGACCGCCTTATAGTCGCCCATCACTTTTCAAGGTGGTTCATGAATATTTATCTGCACAAACTGTTTGGAAAATTAAAATTAATCTCCACTCCGACGGGAGATAACTCAGCTATCTGTTTTGTACTCATCCCCTTTCAAGATGAGAATGCTTCACTGTTTGCTTTCTCATATTCCTAAATGTCTGGATATCAAATTAAGTGTGTTTCTTCTTGATGAGGGACAATTTTGTTTTATTGCAATGTGTTTTTCTTCTTATTACAGCACAACTTAACAATTTAGTTCAAGTCTATAAGATATGTTGGTTTCATCGGCTGCGATCGCTTAGCTATTGCAATTTTGTCCGTAAGCTTGCACAGGAAGAGCAATCCTTTTCTCTGGAAGCAATATGATAATGGTAAATAGATTTATTGCGTGTAATATTTTGTCCATATTTTGGATATTACCATCTAACGGGCAACACTGTTGGAGAAGCACAATGAATTGAAGATACAGCAGGTGCACAGATTGGAAATTTTACACCTGGTTTCACCTGAATAGCACAAATGGATACATAATTGCTCCATTTCATCACTTCCCTTTGCTGGGTGACATTAAAGGGAGCTCTTTGAGAGAACCGAATAAGGATGAATTTATCCAACTGGGGACTTGAGCAAAGCTTAAATCTAATCATGCATATTTCTATTTGTCTTTCAGGTAAAAAAAAAAAAAAGACTTTCTTCGACTAACTTCCTCTCATCCTTTAGCTATGATTAGGGTTGTGCATCGTATGTGGTGGTCTTATTTACCTGCTGAAAAAACTCGATGCCCATTTAATAAGTTCCCGATTTACCAACCACATTTTTTGTTTTCTCCTTCAAGCACGATCTCATATCCTCCCTCGGGCGGCTTTTGTCAATTAAAACAGTCCGGTCCTGTACTGAGGCTACAGATGGGCGGCATCAGATTCGACCAGATTCTGGGTCTCCCAGCCAACTGCTCTGACATGTCAGACATGCTGGTATGCCTTGTCACTCCCCACTCCTCAACTGTAACAAAGGTTGCGCTGACTCTCCTCTTGAGCACAGGCCCAAGTGGCTTGCAGAGATGTGAAGCGTGAAGGAGCCCCAGTCTCAAGGCCAAGAGCGTACCTCCGGACCTCCTTTCAAAGTGGCCCCCACCTTTCCCTCTTCCTCCTCCTGAAACTCAGTGTCCATTTAATCCTTCTTCAATTCCATCTCTCACCACTCAAGCCCTCTAATCAACACCCCCTCTGCTCCCTCCAGATCAGTCTAACACACATTCCCCTCTGCATTTTCTTCCCCCTCATTTTCCATCTCCAAACCTCACACACTCATGCTTGCTACTCGCCACCTTTTGGCCCCTCACCACCCCGACCGTTCATTCCCTCCACCCACTTCAGTTGCTTTCAAGGGGTGTGTATTTCACGCCCTAGTGGCTGGACAGGCACAGGGTGATTTCCCAAGGTGGGGTCCGAAGGTTGGGCAGGAGCCAGTGGTGTGGAGTGATGTCAGAGCAGCCTAAGATTTGTATGCCTGTGTATGTGCAATGTCACTACATATATATGTGGGAGTATATAGTTTAAACTCCCTTCAAAAGGCCAGCTGTGCAAATGTTGCTCTAAATGAGAGAGGTGTTGAATTAACAAGCCATGCGAGGCACCCTATTCTCCTGGATTGCTCCATACACTGACCTGGCAATAATGAGGCAGAGACACATTACAATAGTTCTTTATGGGTTATGTTCTGAACATTACTAGACCAAAGGGGCTAATGTGCTGGTGTGCGGAAAACCAGATGAAATGACAGTGCAGCGAGCCAGCTGAGCGTAATGAGAATATTGTGTTTTGAATAAACCAAAATGGGGTGAATTTGCACAGGATGTGGGCCAAGGCAGCGTTCCCCGCTGTGCTCTTTAGACAGTGTTCGGGGATCTTTTTCAAACCAGCATGACAGTGCTTCCTCTGCTGTGGCTAGGCTCTAAAAATCAGACTTTTTTTATTTATTTACCTTTATTTACTCAGGCTAGACTGACCAAGCATGCTGCGTTCCTTTTCAGAAATGCCCTGCTTCACCCACATTCATTTACTCGCATTTACACCTCTGGGAGCCAAGGTTTCCCCACTGTTGCTCTCTGAGCATTTCTACTTGACTAGCCGGGTGTTAATTGCCTTGCGCAGAGTCACTTCCATGAAAGTTACTTGGGAATTTGCTGGCTTGGGCTTTTGCTTAGCCTTCATGTTCCCAGTTCAGGGATTTGAAGAAACAGCCCTGCACTTTTTGAGCTATGGTTGGTGAGAAACTATGCGTAGAAAAACTTTCTAGGGCTTTTTGTAGCATCTGAATGGCCAGCTCACCAGGAAGCTCATCATAACGGGCTCCATTAGATTTCATTTTACTGACCTAATGTCAGAGTAATTAGCGAAATGTCTCCATGTCAACTCTCATCTACGTGACGGCCAAGCATGTTTCTGGACCTGCTTTTTTTTTTTTTTTCCGTTGCTCTTTGTTTTGATGCAGTTCATTTACAGCCAAAATGAGGGAGGATTCCTATCTAAAAACTAAACAAGTTAAACAATACACTGGCACCAGCACCAATGCCAGACTGTGAGTGAATATGTGTAAGTATGGGTGTGTGCACCAGTGTTTGTGTCTGCGCGTGGGCATACGTGACCATATGCCTTTCCAGCTTCTACAATTGTAACACATTAAACAACACATAAAGTAGCTACATAGGAGAAAAAGTATTTTGTTAAAACGCTGTTTTCTTCTTAATAAAAGATTCCAATGTTTGTGCTTAGGGATAGATAAAAGAACAAAACAGGAAGGGCAAACTTAGGATTGTTTTTCCATTTGTTTTGTTCACCATCATTAATAAATATATATATATATATATATATATATATATATACATATATATAGATAGATATATTTTAAAGACTGCAGGAATCTGCTAAGTTGCGGCTACTGCCTAAAAATTTCATAAAAAAGCATCTGCACTAATGTGAAACCTGATTCCAGTTTATTAAGTGACAGTACTGCAAAGAATAAATAAAGAGTTTTTAATTATATTGCTTTTTGTGATAAGACAGTAATCAGAAAACATAACTACTGGCTGCAATTAAAAAGAAAAAAAAATCAGTGTTTTTTTTATCAAGTAAAAAGCTTAAGCTCAATATGTAACTTACTTTTTAACAAAACCAACAGCATTTTGTTTTTTTAATAAAACAGCTTTCACAACTTAATACTTGAATTACCTTCAAATTTGTGCTTTTGTATAGATATTTAACTGAATCTGTGGAGAAAGAAAAGTGTTTTGTTTTCTCTGCCTAAACCAAAAATGATAATAAATGTGTAAAAAGAGTAATAAAATCATAAATCAGCAAAATGTCAGCCTCTTCCTCAGTCAGCGCAGATAAGATATGTCACTTTTGCTTCCAGACAAGATAATGAAGAAATAAGAGCTGAGGCAACAGTCATTGAAATATCTCCACTATCTGATTGGCCTGAAGACTTTGTTTGGAAGCCAAGTTAATGTTTCCTGGGATTGTTTGTTCTACGCTTTCTAGATGAACAATAACAGATTGTTTCTATAAAAGAGGATGAGTGTGTCGTAACGTTGTTCACCGCGTCCTTTGTTCCACTTTGGATCCTTTCACGATCTTTCATCTTTTTCTGGCTTGTCCCTCTGAGTCTGTAGCGTTAGTATTTGGCTATACTTTCTCCCCTAGCCTCTACATCAAAGTGAGTGCAGGATGGCGGCTTGTCTGAATGGGAAGAGATTTGCAGTTCTCTTGAGGAGCTCAGCTGACTGAATCTAGCCTCCCTCTGCCAGACAAAGATGAGGAATGAAGAAACCAATATGTGTAATCTTCCTATCCTATCATTGGATTAGGAAAAAAACACCATTAATAACCTTTCCAGCTAAATATTAAAAACCAAAAAATGAAATATTTCCCTGATTTTGTAGTTGTGCATTGGTGGCCAATTGTAACTTTTAAATAACTTGTCTTATTTTCAGATTATTGCTTTTAAAAGATCATTTTTGCATCAACACAATAAACACACACCCTTTGGATTTATCTTGGCCATATTCAATAGGACTCTGACTGTAATGACTTAGCAGCATCTCCTATACATCCTACACCCACCAACACGCTAGCCCATTTTGTTGACCAACTAGCTTTAGCCAAACTTTAAGCTAGTTGCTGTGTTTTTGAAGCTGTGGCACTTCTGCTTCTACTTCTTCACTACCAGCGTTGCGGAGTTATACGTGGCTTGCAGGTGTTAACACTTATTACCGTTTATTATCACCCTGGCACAAAATAATGTGATTAGTTCCACATTGTAAAGGACGTCATTTCTACCATCAGACTAGCTGACCTGAAAGACACAATCACAGGGTTGGATACGTTCCACTAGTGCACAGCTTATGTGCCAAAGAGTCAGAGGCAGATGGAAACACTGGAGAAGTGTCAAGGCTTTTCTTTGTTTTTCATTTTATCACAAGCAAATATTAAAATCTGGTAAGATCTTAAACAGTAAGTGATTGCTTGTTTGAAAACTTGACTAAATAACTTATGACATGCAAATTTACTTATTACTGGAAACAAGGGATGCACATTTAAGTTTTCTGCATTTGTGTACATGCATGTGTCTGCATGGGAATGGGAAAGGAAAGATGTCTGAATAAAATGTAAGCAGATGTTAACGAGAGATGACAGAGAAGCCATACTTTTCACGCAGCGTCTGCATGAATACAGGATACAAAAATTAATTAATGGTGACCATTCTTGGGCAACTCTTACTCACCATGAGCAGGAGTCACATCTGCCCATTTCAGCCGCACCCAGCACGTCCACCATGAGAACAGACTGTTCACTTTCCATCCGAAATATTATCCAGACCATAGAACTTACAAGACAAATGATATTATTTGTTTAATTTGTTAGTTGTCATAATGTTCTAGATTAATTGGTACCATACAGCAAAACATTGATGACACTAGTCTAAGATAATTGCTCTAAGATACTGTGAAATAAATTGCTGCACTAATTGTAAGTTGGTAGCTGCTCTGCAGAAACACCCCCTCCCCATCTTCAAATACTTTTAATTCTCCATAAGCTTCCCCAAATGACAACATGTTGTGCTAAGAAAACAAAATTAACCCAACGCACGAGTATTAAAAAGTAATTAAAGTCATAACACAGAGAGCCAGGTCTGCACAATGGGATATTTTTAAATAAAGACAACATTCATTTCTTCTCTTTTCTTATCACCAGCTATTTCTGCATTTGATTAGTGATGCTGCACAAAGTTGAATAGCAATTCAGCATGAAATAATGACTTTGGAATTATATCTACTGAGCTGTATGGAGCAACAACTGTACTAGACTCTAAACCTTAAAATCAAAACAATGAATGTTGATTGTGCACATCAGTCCTTTCTCCATCATTGATCAGGATCCTTTTTTAATAGGATGTCCACATTGACTGGCTGCAGATGGAGGGTTAATAAGGTGGATTAATTGCTATTAATAGTTGAACAATGTGCCCTCAGCACACGCTTAACTGTTATGCTGGGCTCAGAACAGGAGTTTTAACTCTAACTGATATTAAAATCCAGTAAATAAGGTCAAACTTTCCTCTCAGATTTCAAACATACACACAGTAGATTTGATAATAAGCTTGCAACAGACACTACATGATGTTAATAAGACTGCTGTGCCAGAGGGAGAAATACACCATCTCTCCTGTATTTATGGGAATGCAAATTGTTTGCCTTTGCTTAGCAATACCGTCTCCTCTTTGTGACTTGTTTAGACAATCATGTTATTGCGGTGTATAAAAAAAGACTTTTCTTCAACTCAACTCTTCAGCACACTTGTGCAGTAGCTTGCTGTCTCACAGTCAGCTCCTTTCATTTACTGCACCTCTCTTTCTTTGACTTGCACTGTGTCTCAGTTTGGATAATCCTGTACACTTCCATGCAGTACAGTGTGTACTCTGTACTTCATACTACTAGCATAGTCTGACAGTGACAACGGGAAATTGAGTAGTTGTGCACCCAAGACTGATAAGTGTGCAGCTAGCTGCAACATTTTGCAGCAGACTTTGAGGCACGTATGTCAAATCCCTGACAAGAATAGTAACGCTATCATTTATATTAAAGACAATTTACTGCACATTAACCTCAAACACAATAACATTTAACCTACAAGCTAAAATGTGTTGTTTTTGAATGCAAAACCTGATTACTTACAGTGCAGTCGATGTCTATAGCCGGTTTAATTTTGGAGTAAGGCTATTTGATTAACAGCAGTGAGTAAGAAGACAATGCTGTTCCCTCACATTACCAGATAATCTGTCCTGATCATGGGCACAAACCAGTAACCCAGACCTATTTTCTTCTCCAGATGCAAGTCTGAGCCTATAGTAAATCATGTAAATTTTGCTTGTCCTCCAGACAATCAAAGCCTGCCTTAAAGAATCTTTTGGTCTCAAGATTAATTGCTGTATTCTCTAGCACTGCCTGACCAGTGAACATGCAAACCAGCTAAAGCGACAGACTCATACACCTTGTGGAAGGACTCCATTTATCAGCCTGCCAGTTCAATAACATCAATAGCCCGATGGCCAGTGGTTAATCCAGCTACTTAGAGGTCTGCAGAGCTGCACCTCTTCTCTGATCACAGCAGAGGTGTCCAATTCTCAGCCACCCTGCTGCATTTACTCACTTGATTCTAATCACAGTCTCTTTATTTTTACCCAGACACTTGAATACACCCGATGGTGCTGACCAAGAGAAATAATTAGGCTTTAAACAATAAGACTGTCTTAAAAGTGGTGAATCCAGAATCATACAAGTATCCCCCTCTTTAGTAGTGCAGTTATAACACATAAGAGCAGAGAAGAAGCAAGGGAAAGCATCTGGATTTCGATTTCTGTGTCTGTCTGAGATTTTTTTCCCCCCCCTCTCTCATCTCAGGGGCTGCTCCGCAATCTGTTATTCTGGTCCTTTCTGGTTGTCTGTCTCTCTGTATTACTCCCTGCAGACCTCCCCCTACTCTGATCTGAGATCAGCAAGCTTTAACACCGAGGATTGTCCCAAGTGTGTTTCTCTCAGTAGGTCTCTGTGTGGAGGAGGATTTTCTTACACAAGATCTGCGCCCTTAAATGCGTCTGTCAGTTCTTCTTGATTCTATTGATTTTCCTGAGTCTGAAGGTTTAAGGCTGCTTATTTGAAAGTTCCTCTTCTCTCTGTGTTTAAAAGGAGGTGGAAAAGCATTCTGTTTTATCCTTGCCTGCCTAATTCACAAACATGAGAAGTGAAACTCATGTGCACGTGTTTGAAAGACATGGGGTTGTAGCCTTGGCTTGGCCTCATCTTTCTACTGTACCACCAGCCCTCGTCCCTCCCTGCCACGAACTGTCTCTCACGAGTTCTAACCTTTCACCAGCTGACCCAAACCCTCATCACCCTTCTCCCCTCCTAACCCTGCATCAGATCCGTGAGGTAAAAAACACAACGACCAGCCCGACCTCTGCTACACAAACCTCAGAGGAGGACACAGCTCTCTGTCCGATATGACAGGAATTTCTTTTTCTCTCTTTTCCTTCTCTTTACAAGCCAGAGTGATGTAGAGAGAAGTGTATTGACTTTGAAGGTTGGCTACAGAAACATCACAGGCTTTGTGCTTAAAGCTGTCCGAGGTAAAAGGCAGATCAATACTTTTCATATTCCACCGTGGTGGAGTGCTATCGACCAGGGCCTTCACATAGCTATGCTGCAACCAGCGTGTGTTGTTCCAAAACATGCTATTTTAATCAGAGAAAGACACTTTATGTGTCTGACAAGTCTCCTCTCAATGCCATCCACCACACTTCGTCTTCCTCCAGCTCTTCTTTCCTTCCCCATTCTTTCCTCTCCTCTCATTTTTTTCAGGAAAAGGTGGATCCATCCACAGAACAAGAGTCTAAAGAGGAGCTGTCAGAAAGTGACACAGAGAGATAGAGACATCCGTCGGAGTGGATGTGTCGTTACAAGACAGGGTGACACTTAAGAGGCTGTTTGACGGTGTAAGTAGTGGAGTTGGGGCTCAAAGTGCTCTTTGCTGGTGGCAAAAAAACCCAGGCACTCTACAGTTAAGGAGTGATTCTTTTCCGCTCTGTCTTTTCTTGAAGTGATGGATGACTTTTCATAGTTCCAGGCTCCCATAAAATAAACAGTAATATACATATACTGTATTTGTCCATATACACGTCTACTTCCCAACACCCTGCAGTAAATTGCAGGCAATTTTTGGATATTTCTTCGCTGCCCTTCACGATGTAATCCAGAAACAGTCGGAGGCCTATGTGTTTATGACAAACCTGGGGCCCAATCACATTCATTCCACTTAATGTGATCTTACCTATCCTGCTGCTACTGCCCAGGACCCCTACTGGCAACCTGATAAAGCCAGTGTAGCCGCCCTGCTTTTCTTTACCTGTGAAAGACTTGGGGCTGTCATTGACAGGAATAGCAGACCATGATCATCATCATGCTCATCACCACACCACCACCATCACTCTAACTATCATCATGTTCGTCTTTACCTTCCCTATCATCTTATAGAGCGAACAGTAGGTATTGCTGGCTGAATGAAGGTTTGAAATAGGAGCCTGGAGGGTTCTCTCTCCAGGCGGCTATAGCCTACGAGGTTTGGTTTCTGATTCCATGGAGAATCACAGATGGTGTAATTTACTCTCTTCTATCTTTTTAGGATAAATGAACTGTTGTGGTTTAGGAAAGTATTCATGTTGATTTATTTAAGTTTTTTTTTTTTGCGATTTAAGTGTCTTAAGTGACGTAAACACAAAAATCATTCCATGTCATGACATAAGAGCAGCGTTAATTCATTTAGAGGCAACTTATCTATTTACAGTGCCAACAAACAAAACACAGACTGTGAAGATTCATGTCAGATTCGGACTACACAACATTACTGTCTGATAAACTGTTGACTGTGGCAAATTAAGCAATTATAGAGTCATAAATTCTTGCTGTCTGCTGGCCTGGCAAATGCTAGAAAGTCCAATTGTAGGTCCAATCATAGTGTGCAAAAACACAATGACATCTGAAGCAGTCTGTAGGTGTTTTGTTAGGAAAAGCCTAAAAAGATTTTTTTACTCAGCCTTTCACTTCACTTTTGTATACATGTTGGGTGTAAGAGTGCTTTCGACTCTTATTGGTTATGGGCATGTTGTAAAAAGGTGCCAAACAAAGGGAATAAAGGTGAGATTTTGTGTGACCCAGATTCAATAATAGTAGTCGACTATGATGAAGACTCGTATTTCAGGTCATGACTCCACAGGCTGTCTTTCTCTGGTCCAAAAATGGACCAAAGCAAAGTATCGTTGTAATAAACCACTGATTAAATGTTATATTGTTAATTATTTTAAATCTTTACATGCCAACTGCAGGCATGCAATTTAAAAAGACAGCAAAATGTTTCACCTCGCCTTGCTTTGTGATGTTATGTGACTGGCATCTTGTTTCGCAAAACCATATGTTTGCATATGTTAATTTGTGTGATTTAAATTTTTACACTCTTTGTTCATTTTTGATAAACACATTGCGTATGTTCCCTAGAGTAGGAGAACACACACACACACATCACATGGTTGAATCGCTGCATTGCATTGCAAATATGCATACTTCCACGAGCAAACAACTTTGACTCTAATCAGCTAACAAAGCAGTGAAGAACTGTTGAGTGCAGCCTGCTCAAGTCCTTCTTTATACCAGTTAGAACAAGGAAATTTTGAGAATGCATTGGAATACTGTAGGAACGGTGACTAAGTGTAGGCTTATAAATCATGCCTGTGTTTTCATTGTCATGCATAAAGATGATCCATTACTGTGTGAATCCAGCTGGATAACATGATAAGGCAATTAACTGTGCTGGATTTATTAAAAAATGTATTTGGACTGAAGCTCCCCAGAGATTTAGGTGTACGAATAAATGTTCCCAACTTGACATGCTGCTAATTATGTGGGTCAGCTGTAATATGGCAACCATCAAGACAGATGTGGCAATAGGTAGAGTAGGTGAGTACTGTATCACTGAAACTCTGGTGAATTTGCACCCTTCCTAATTTCATATATTATTGCATATTTGCTGTGTTTATATGCTTCAGATCATCAAATATATTTAATTATTATAACCTGAGTAAATACAAAATGCAGTTTTTAAGGGATGATTTGATTTATTGAGGGAAAAAAGATTTCCAAACCTACTTGGCCCCATGTGAAAATGATGTGTGAAGTAATTTCCCTCCCTTGTTAAATCATGAATTAACTGTGATTAACTACTTTTTTTGGAAAGCTGACTTCAGTGTTACTAGCCACACCCGGGTGTGATTACTGACAGATCGTTTGAATCACAAATTTACTCAAATAGAACCTGATGGACAAAGTGAAGTAGGCTACTAGCTCAAAAACACTGCATGCCAAGATCTAAAGAAACAGCATCAGTGGCATTTATCAGTCTGGAATGGGTTATAAGGCCATTTCTAAGGCTTTGGGACTCCAGCAAACGACAGTGAGAGCCATTATCCACAAATGGAGGAAACTTGGAACAGCGGTGATCCTTTCCAGGAGTGACGCATCGATCATCCAGTAGGTTACAAAAGAACCCAGAACATCATCTAAAGAATGGCAGGTGTCACTTGTTTCAGTTAAATTCAGTGTTCATGATTCAAAATTAAGAAAGGCAGAAAGCGCTGCTGGCCCATTATTACACACAAAGGCTTCTCTCACATTTGTCCAAAACATCTTGATGATCACCAACACTTGAAAAAATATTCTGTGGACTGACAACACAAAAGGTTTTTCAAAGGTTTGAGACTGGTTTGCATAAAGTTAACGCAGCATTTCATTAAAAAAGCAACAGTCAGACATGGTGGTGGTAGTGTGATGGTCCCAGGCTGCTTTTTCTGCTTCATGGACCTGGACAACTTGCCATAAATGACTGCAAGACTGATTTCTGCTCTTTACCAGAAAACCCTGACACAGAATGCCCGGTAATGAAATACACCACTGAGTTCACCTCTGAATGGCTCAAAACAGCAACAACAAAAAATAAAACTAAAAATAAACTAAATGAAGAGCAGCCTCATCAAAATTGAAACTTACACTAGATTGAGATCCTTAAACGGGCCGTTCATGCTTGCAAACTCTGCGATGTGGCTGAATTAAACCAATTCTATGAAGAAGGCTGGACCAAAATTCCTCCAAAGCGATGTGAGAAACACTCATTGCCAGTTATCACAAACACTTGCAGTTCTTTCTATCAATGGTGACACATCCAGTTATTAGGTTTAAGGGCCAGTTCACTAGCTGGGCCCCACGTCCTCATTTTAGGTTTGGCAGTGGGTTTTTTTTAGGAGAGAAAGCCGAATGGCTTAAACAAGAATTGATCTGCGGTTTGGGGAAGGCCTCGAAGGGGACTGGTGGTGGCTCCCGGGCCTGTCAGATCCCCATGTACTATTGAGAAGTGAAAGAATTGAAAAGAGGGAAGGGGTGGTGGAGCACAAAAACAAGAACAAACAGCTTGTAGAACTCGGGGGTCATACATAGATAAGACCCGAAAGGGGCGTGTTTGGAGGCGTGGTCCTGCTCCTGAAATTCAAATTTATCTCCAACTCCTTTTTGACATACCGGTAGATAGATATATTTAGAGAATTTTTACTTCTCCTAAATAAATAAAATCAAAATTTTAAAAGTGCTTTTTTGTATTTACTCATGTTATATTTGTGTAATGTTAAAATTTGTTTTCCGGAGGTAGTTGCAACATGCAAAAAGGAAAGATGGCAAATACTTTTTCACAGCGCTGTATCTATATTATAGCTCTAGGGTCTCTACAAGTTGTCAGCAATGAAACTAAACCACAGTGATTTAACTGAAAAAGCCCCCATCCTTTCGTTTCTATCTTTATCTGCAGGATTTTTCCTGCACGAGGAGACAGTTTTGCAGTCATAGTGGAAGAATGTGGTTATGTGCTGTGGGTATGCTGGTGTATTAGGTTTCAGTGGTATGTAGTTCACATGGAGATAAAACACGGAACATAACAAAATAATCCCCTTTCACCAAAAGATGAGGTTATGAGGCTGTTTGAAGCATGATTAAAAAATATATTTATTTTAATTGCATAGTAACACACTTAAAAGGAACAGTTTGGTGAAAATATGCTTAGTTACTTTCTTGCCAAGAGTTGGACGAGATTGATAACACTGTTATTTTCTAAGGTAAGTATAAAAATGTACTACTACAGCAGATGCTGCCTTAACATAAGGACAGCAAATGGAGAAAGAGGCTAGCTTTGTCCAACACTGTCCAACTGTTAGCACCTCTGCACCTGATTAATTAGCATGTTTTGGGTCGTTTGTTTTATCTGTACAAAAATCAAAATGTAGTAACAACAAATAGTGATTTTGCAGGGAGCAATGCCAAAGCCCTTATAGCATTCTTACTTCTTGGACAGGCACATTGACGCCACTTGTTGCCAGACAACTTCACGGGAAAGCCACGAAATAGAGCTGCACATGACCCTTATAACACCACAACCTGCAGGTTTTCTGTCTGGAGTAAATCAGAGAGCTTTAGTAGTGCTGTTAGGTGGTTTTTCACAGAGAGCCAGACTAGTTCTTTCCCAGTGCTTGGAGTCTCTGGGCTAAGTTAAGCTAACAGCCCGGCTTTAACTTCATATCTGGGGAGAATGCTGCATATTTTCCCATGTAGAAATTGGCAGAAAAGCGAATAAAGTGAACAAATTGCAAAAGAAATTCTTTGCTCTCTGAACACGGACTGATGAATAATCCAGATAAAATATTAACCACAATAAGCCATTATCAGGTAACAAAAAGGTCACCCAATAATTAGCTTGAACTTTAAAGCAAACTCTGATACATACTCTGAAGATTGTAAGTCTACTTTTCTTACTAATGTAACACTAAAAAAATCGACGTTTTGTATGTTAGATGTTTGTCTCTTGAAAGTGACCTGAGTGTCACACTGAACTTTTCAAATACCGTCACACTTGTGCACTGTCATTTGCCTTTCTAGTGAACTTTATCAACAAAGTGTATGCCATGCATCACTGTGCTGCAGGTGTGCAGAGGTATGCTGGCTCCTGTGGAGGAGTTTTCCTTCATCTCCAAGATAAAGACTGTGCGTATCAGCATCTCTCCTGCTCCTCAGAAAATCTTTCTGAACACAATAAACTCCAATATTAATAAAGAACGAGAAACTTTACTTGACCTCACCGCCTTGCTGGATTTTCTTTGGAGTATACCAAGTCACAGTTTTTCAGAATGTGTGTACATGAAGAAAAAGTTGTGATAGTCATTCTAACAAACAGATTTTAAAGTATTTCATTTTTATTCTACACTTTTAGTTTCTTGCTCACTTTTGCTGAAATGAGACTAATTGATTTTAGAAGTTTTATAAATGGACAGTACATCTACAGAAATGAATATGTCAGTTCTCACTGATTGCAGAGCCCACTGGGAGAAACCTGTGATTTTTAATCCGACTTGAAAAGTATGTCATGACAGTGACACTTCACAAGTCATGGTTTCCTGCTCTTTTTTTTCTTTCTTTCTTTCTTCGCTGTTCAAGGGAGGCACAGGCTTGCACAGGCAGCCGTGGGGTGGATTATCTTGCAACTCCATGGCCACGCTCCACACGGAAACATCACTGTGTCTCTTCTTTGTGTGGATTTGCAAGACAGGCAGGATCCTGGCACGGCCCGGAGAATTCCACTGTGAGATTTCTATGGTTGGCTTGAATGGTGCACTGATGAAAACTGGAGATCACTTCAGACCCTGCTGTTCCATTCAGGTTTTGCTGTTGGAGCCCCGATTTATTAAAAATAAATAAATAATGAATAATAAAACGGTCCTGTGATCTGGGCTGATTTTTATGCCAGTTTTTATGGTAACGATTCATAAAAAGCAACCTGTTTACTTTCCAGGTACTGTTCTATATTGTTCTCAACATTACTCACTTGCATTGCACCTCACAGCTGATGCAATCTGCTTATCTTTTGAGCTTTTCCAGGGCACTTTGATATTAAACATTTGCATTCCTCACACATAGTACACAGTATCCCTTACACATAGTAGACTGTAAATAAAGATGGCCTGCACCATTTACTAAACTGTCGTCTGTGCTTGGAGTGATTTTCTGTTTCTCCCCTCAAACTGAAAACCGAGAGGTGATGTATATACGGTACATGTGCAGGAAAGAAATGGGGATACACAGTATATAATATTGCAGAGGCCATACCATTAATACACCCTCACAGAAGCAGTAAAAATCTGAAGTTCAGCACAGCAAACACCACAAGCTGACTGTACACATCTGTCAGACTTTCAACACTGGCACCCAAAGTTTGTAGTTGTTCTGTTGTTCTCATCCTTCCCTGAAATCCCAGTCAATATGCTTGTTTTGGGAGAATGTGTGGGTGGCGGGGAGAGTAAAAGGGTGAGAAAAACTGTTTGATTAAAAGGCTACATTGACAGATTTGCATCAACAGGAACAAATATCAATTGCATTGCTCAATATGAGTGTCAGCAAACTGAGGGGAGGAGGGGAAAGCATGTGTTTGTGGGTACATGAGTACACTATGTGTGAATATGTGGGCGTGTGGTTTGATATACATTGGAAAGTAGAGGAGTAGTTCTGTCATACCCTATGTCTGCCTGCAGTGAAAGCTGATATAATCCTGTGGTTAAATCATTTCACTCAGTGGAGAGTACTGGAACAAACACAAAAGCTACATTCCAGGTTTGAACTCACTGGCAGTACCTCAAATGTGATCCGAGATTGGTCAAAAACTCACAGGGACTACAAGTGGAAAGATTTCAGGAGATTTAAGGGTATGGCTCGAGCCCTATAGTTAGGAGTCTTCAAAACAGAGAAACACCACTTGTGTACAAATCATATACTGCATATAAAAGGCAGACATTTATTATTTGTTATGGATTTGCTTTGGTGATTTGTGGACTATAATTTACAAAATGAACATTATGCCATATTGAAGAGCACTTAAACCTAGCAACTGAGACCATAGGCTTGTTAGTAAAGTGTTTACAGATCTATGATATAAAGTGAGAAGTAGGATAATTTTCCCATAGACCCCTACACAGATGAGTCAGCCCCTGCTGCCTAGTGTGAGCATGCAGTGCCTGCACTTCTGAGGCTGAGTATACTTCAGTTTGTCTCACCATCTCAGGGTTTTAATCTCTGAAAAATTGAGATTTGTTAAATCGGTTGAACTTCTATTGAATTCTTTTTTTTGGTTGTTGTTGCCATCAAGTGTGTAGCATGCCCCAACCCAACTAAATTCTAAGGGCCACCTCTTTAAGCAGGTAGTTGCTATGATGCTAGACCAGGGTGTGCAAATTTTTTGACAAAAAAACAAAATGAGATGGAAAATAATAGAAATCATGCATCATATGTGATTACTCTGTAGCAGACTATTTATGAATATTAAGTTCTTTAACTTTGTGTTTCCATTCCAATTCAACATACTTCTGTTGCATTTTGTTGCAAATTCTAAAACTGAAACAATGCAAATAAAAAAAAAATGGATGAAATCAAAAGTAAGCTTTTTTTCTGACAGGAAATATGAAATAGACCATCTAATCCATTTAAACATTTTTAAAGGAAATAAAAAGGTTAAAAACAATAGTTTTATTTTAACTTTGCCTAAAATCCAACTGAAAGATGACGGTATAGTGTAACAGTAGTAGCAGTTTGGATTTGGAAGACATTTATTTATATACATGCATACATTCATGATAGTGACTGCTACTAAGTTTAGCACCAGACAATAGATGCAGGGTACTGAATAATTTAGGTGCATTGTTTAATATAAAGAATTGCTTACAGAAGTGATGAATACAAATTTAAATGTTATATATAGATTAGCATTGTTCATTATTCGTCATAATCTTTTATCTAAAACCCATACTTGCCTGGTCTTAAAGCAGCTGGACTTCTTTCTTGATTCATGAAGATATTTCATCTTTCATCCAAGAGGCTTCCTCATCTATGAAAAATGATAGGGGCAACCCGGGTATTTAACCCATAATTAAATACCTAGATCGTCCCCTAGGAAGAACTCCTGGTTGTCGCTGACCCGCCCTATCGTCGTGTGAGCTGGTAAGGGTCACATAAGCCAAAGTGTGAATTGGTTTGGGATTGGCCTGGGTCGTCGCAGGAGCCACAAGCTTGACGAAACCTCTCAGATGAGAGGCCAAACAGCTTTCTGAAACAAAAAGGAAGTCTGATGACCTACACAGACATATGTGTTACTTCCCAGATAATAATTTTCAGTTGATTAAAACAAATGTTTCCAGTACTGATTGGTCAAATAACAACTTCTGTGGAGTAAAAACAGCTCAAGGGAGAAGTTCAATCCCTGCTTGCTCAGCTCCACACACCTGCCCAGCTGCTACTGCATGTGAGCAGCGTCTGACATCAGATAGTTGTGGAGGAGGGGGTTTCGAATTCTGTTCCACCATCTCTGAAGCACATCTGTTTTTGAATATCGGTGCCTTAAGAAAGCCATTCAATGCAGTTACATACCAAAGCCAGAAAATTATCATTTATCATCATAAATTGCTGCTTTTCTTAAGGGGGGTATTTTTTTCAGTCTCCCTTTCCATCTCTGCGTGCACCCTTTGTAACATTCCTTCAACTAGAAGGACGTTGTGTAGTGAAGCTACACAGTAGTAAACTATCCAAAACAGATAATAATAATAATAATAATAATAATAATAATAATAATAATAATAATAATAATAATAAAAGCAATGCATCTTGAACAAAGCGATGCATTTTCCTCCCTCATTATTGTTTTTTTTTTGCATGGTTCTTCAGACATGAAAATGCAAGCAGGCGCAGAGGTGCACCTCAGACACAAGAAAATGCATGTGTGCTGCACGAGGCGTTCACTCTCTGTTCGCAATTGGTATGGAAGAACAAGTGTCTTTGTTTGTGTGGGCAGATATTTTATGGGCTTTCTCTTTCCTGTATATGTGTGTGTGTGCCCGTGTGCACCTGTGTGAAGCAGTGAAAGAGAGATGTGATTCAATCTTGACAAGTAAAGGCAGTTAAGCATTGAGGGCACACATGAAGAGAGAGAAGGTGTCTGACTGGCTGAAAATGTCACAGTGAAGAAGAAAGAATGTTTAGGCGGTGAGGGATGAGAAGAGAAATGCAATCTGGGTCCAGACAGAGGTGTAACAGACCAATTTGTTTGTGGTGTAATGGAGAAAAGATGGTTTGGCATGGGTGATAAGTTGGCTAGGCCTGGGCAAGGCTGGACTGGGAGGATAAGAGCTGTTCTAAGGTCTGTCTGGAAAACATTAACACAAGACAAAAAAAACGAGGTGCAGCTGGAGAGAAAAAAAAGAAGATAATGTGAAGAAAAAGACAACGATGATAAAATACCATCAGTTATTTTAGCCTTATAAAGATGGAGTCACTCGGTGAGTTTTGATCTTAATGGCCTGTAAAATCTTAAGCTTGTCAGGGTAAGTCTCTTTACTCTTTTCCTGATCATTTTGTTTTCTTAGAGAATATGTTATTTTATTCAATTGAAAGTAAGGTGTGATTACACATATATGTTGCCACTCCATATTTGTGCATTTGACTCATTTCATAACCGTCTGCAAACAGTTCCACTTTTGTGCAGCAGGTAACACTCAGAGACAGAGGAGGGTAATAAATGTGGATGGTGTAGCACAGAAAATAAGCATTGCTACTTCAGCTTCAACAATTCTGGATTCATCTGACCTTTCAGGCTCTAAAAGGTTAGAGCTGTGTTTGCTGTGTGCCATGAAGTCCAAATCTGTTGCCTGAATGACTCATTCCACACACAGGTATGTAACTGTGTGACCACGATCACTCTTTTTAAATTATTTGATCAAAAAAGAAAACAGCAGGCCTTATGGTCTCGTGTTTCTAAAGACAGACTAAAAGCACACACACAACAAAAACAAGTGAAAGTGATGGATCTAACTGCAACAGATGTTTTGCGTTTAAAAAAAAAAAGCCTTAAATTCCAAATGACTGCATTCTGTGATGGGCTCAGATTTTTATTTTTATTGTAGCTGCAGCTTTTCCTTACACTGGTGCAACAGCCAAACTAGACAGGCAGCTGGTGATACTGGGAAGAGCATGAGAGCAACAGCAGAGGGTCAAGCCAAGAGGTCACGAGTTGAACCATCAGGAGAGGACAAACGGAAGAGCAACGGAGGGGAAGAGGAAAGTGATATGGGAAGAAGGGACCTGGAGCACCGACACAGAAATGGAAGAGAGAAGAGGAAAGGGAGGGAGGAGAGGCCGAGGGCAGAAAGGTGACTTGCCCAGACAGCGAGAGAGGGGTAGGGAAAGATGGAGGAAAGGATGAGGTATAGGGGGGGATGCTGCTGATCCACTAGTTTGACCTTGCAGTCTGACTGTGGTCTCAGTTTTCATGCGTGTGTGTATGTTAAAGTACACACAAGTTGTCATGCAGAAGTGTGTGTATGAGTGCATCCAATACAGAAACTGAGCAAGTGGTGTCGTATCCAATGTGAGCAAGCTGCGCTGCGTCCACCAGCAGGGTCAGGGCAGCACGAACACACACAAACAACAACACCCATTACACCAAAAAGAAAACTCTCCCTAATCTCACAATCAACAAATCAATTACCAAAATTTTCTTCCTGGAAAATTGTTCAAAGTGGCTGTGAAGGAGCTCCAGGTTCTTCTGATAAACTAGCAGTACACTGAGGCTGTAAAAAAACCTGAAACTGTCTTTTGGTATTTTGTGTGTTTGTGTGCGTGTGTGTGTTGGAAGACACAAAGAAAGGAAACTTTTGGATCCGATGTGTGACATGTTTAGTTCAAATAAATAAAAATGTTTCAAATTTCAGCTTTATTTATTCCAAACAGGACACTTGTGTACAGCAGTTTGCCACATCAAGAGACACATTCCAGTTGATTATTCATGGTTCGGTAACCAGCAGTCATCGCTCGAAAATGAGAATTCAAGCCAGGCCAGAACTCTGCCCTCTAAATGACTGATTATATATTGTATACCTTGTATACAAGAGCATGAAAAATCCAAAGTTCAAGAGTCAGGACGATGGTATGCATGGTATGCAATAGAGAAAGAAAATCATACTAAGTTGGCAGTTCACACAGTTCTCTGCTACAGAGACCAACGGGTGCTGATGTGTCCGTGTAGGTAAATCTCGACTACAAATGTACGTAAAGCGATGTAACCAAAAGATGGAAACCAAGCAGGAGGATGCCATGCTACATCCAAATAGATGTTTCTTAACTTGGTATTTCAAAAGTTGCCTTAACTTTATAAAAACATTTACTGCGTCATATATTAAAATCACAATGAGGTACCCAACTACAAGTACAAATAGGCTCCCCTACGCTCTTTCTTCTCTACTTCAATTATGTGGAATTAGATATGTTGGTTATTGTTGCTATCTCATAGAGTTTAGCTCCAAAATATTGCTTATGCATCAGGGCCGCTGACACAGTGCAACATATTGACCACTGTTTGATTAATGACAGTGGCAATCTCTACTGCAATCATCTCTCATCCTCTGGTAATCACGGTCTCACTTGCCCATCTGTCTCCTCTACTTTCAAATCACACCATCTACCTGCCAACCTGTCTGCAACCAGAGCTCCGGTAATGATCCAATCTGCCCTTGTTTCTTGGTGTAAAAATAGTTAGATACATAATTAACATCATCGCTCATAAGAGCTCCAATAACTGACTGTCTTGGGGGGGGTGAAGAATGAAGGTTTGGCTCCTCCGAAGGCAGAATGTTGTTAGTCCAAAAACTACTCAATCATCCTGTCGTTACACTTCCTGCATGGCAATTGGAAGGTATCCAAACACTGCTGCAGTTCTTTATTTGCCCTCAGTTTAGTTTAGTGGCCAGGTTGTTGTTTTTGTGTGTTAGTGTGTGTATTGTGTATTTGGACTCTTCTGTCTTTGTTATGGCACTCTTATTCACCCCTTTCCTTTCTTACACTCCCCAATTTCTCAGTTTTTTTTTTCACTTCCATTTTTCTGTCTTGTTCCAAGTTTTGCTGTTTCTTTTCATCTGCAGACTTTCCTTATCTTTTTTCTTTTGTCTTCTAAATCTCTCTGCCTTCATTCATCAATTTATTACTCTCCTTCCCTCTCTTTGTCTTTTATTTTATCACCTTTTTCAGCCTCTTGAACCATGGTTTTACTTGACAGCGTTAGCAGGCAGTTAGTCTGTCTAGATTGAGAGGTTATGGAGTTCACTGTTCTTTAACAGAGCCTTGCTGTCTTGTCTGGCTTTCACAGCCAGGCTGAGAGCAGTTAAAGCAGGACGTGCATGCTTATCATTTGTCACACAGGCAACGGTGGCCTTCACTAGCTCACAAAGATGGACAGATACTAGAAGAGCTTATTTAGCTTGGAGTGACATGAATGAGTCATTAAAACCCACACTGTGAATCCATCACTAAAGGCACGTAGAAGAAACATGTAAGTTATTGCTTATTCTGCAGCGATGTGTCTTTTTTTTAATTTTTTTTTTGAGGATTTGAAACTACTGATACCTTAAAAGGTGACTTGAATTTGAATCTTATCTACATACAATTTTCGCAACAAAGCTTCTTCAGTTTACGCCACAGAAAAAGAATAAAAAAAGACAAAAGCTTTCTCAGGCAGACAAAGCAGATGCCTACAGCCATGCATATGACTGGTGCCACATTCACCTCACCCAAAATTAAACATTTGTATTTCTATGATTCTCCTTGTTTACATCATGTTTTCAGAAAAATGAGTCTTGTTAAAGTGAGCAGAGGGGGTTCAGGTAAATCTGTATGGTTTTTAACTCACCTGAGCCTCCCAGGACCTGCATGGCCCTTTCCTGTCTGCATCGTTCTCCACGCTCAGCAGGACTGACTTTACCATATGATAGCAGTCCAGCGAGTTCAGCAGAACTCCAGCAAGCAGAGAAACTTCTCACAACAAAGAATGGAGCAAGTGACCCGGCATTCCACCACTGAGGAGCAACTGCCAAGCCAACTGATTAAAGCCTGCCCTCAGCAAGCTCCTCTGTCCCCCACTCTTTTACCCATCCAACCCTGCTGTCCCCCTTACTCCACTCCACCTGACTGCTACCTGGATACACAGAGAGGCAGAGCTTGTCACAGAGCATGAGACAGAAACTCTCGATCAAAATTCAAACGGCGCTTGACTCTCCCAAGCACGCAAACAAACCTGCCTGCTGGAGAGTTTGGCACACACTGACCTGACCTCATGGTCCAGGGTTCATGTGCTCTTTGACAAACTGCAGCTCTAAAGTTTCCATTCACCTCTAAAGTGTGTGGTGCAGAATATCAATAAGGATTAAGACTGGCATGCTATCAGAATCTCACAGAGAGTTTTCATATTAAGACCCATAAGTAAAGAGGGGTCATAATGATCAAAATTAGGGATGATTAATTATTTTATTGTAATGTTATCACCCCTGAAATAAAGCTACTTTTATCTGACAAGCACTTGAAGGAACAATTTATCACACAATTTGGACTAAAAGTGATTTACAACTAACAGAGGACCTTGGTCCTATTGTATTCAGTTTTTTGACTAGTCTAATAGAATTCCCATACATTATAGCTTTTGCTATCTAACACATGGTATGTTTACATTATGGAAAGAAAAACTGTCTGTCCCAGTGCAGATTCCATCTCCATGTTCCAGTTTGTCTATTTCACTATTCTAATCACTGCCACCAAACAGACTGATAATACCCGATGCTCCTGTGATAACTCTTACATGAGTCTTACTGAGGCTGTAACAGGACAGCACAGATTAAGACACCTGTGACTTGAAAGTCTTCATGAGCTTAAGTAATACTGCCACGTTAATTTTAATGTCTAGCCTGCTAAGCAGGGAATGACATCTTCAGAATTAAATCATCATTTCCTTAGTCCAACTATACAACTGTAAACTACCACTGCAAACCCAACGCGATATATTTTACAGTTCAAACAGACATGTCTGCTTTTACTAACATCTCACATGCCTACTTTTCAGGCTTGCTGTCTTTTCTTCACAGAGCAGCTCGACACACACATGAAGACACTCTGTTCTGGGGTAAATTGATGTTTTTGGCTGAGTATTACTCACAGCATGTCACCGTGCATTGTGACAGAAACACAAAAAACTAATTTCTTCTCCCTAAAATATATTTTAATAATCTCACAGCTGGCCAAAATTGAAATAAATAAAAAAATAAAATAAAAAAATAAGTGAGGAAAAAAAAAACAAAGAACCTCCAAAGCAGACCCTGAAACCTTATGTGTTGTTTGGACTCATTAGGCACAGGTAGAGTATGAGAAGTCTCAAAATGATGAAAAATAAGAGGTTTCATAAAATGCTTGATGTGTCTCTTAGGGCTTATGACAAAAACATCTCTGTATTTCTCAGCTTTCTGATCAGCTCCATAGATAAATGGTTTCTTAAACTCCTGGCTTCAACAATAAATAACTCCCAGATACTATAGGTTGCAATAAGTATAAAATCTGTTTACAGTATGTCACAAAGATCAAAGACGCATTATACAATTGCATTTTTTTAAAAAAGGATAAAAACTTTAACAGGACTAAGGTAAACAGCTAAACAACAGCCAAGAGCTGCTGATTGAAACGCACTGGATTAACTGATCATCAGCAAGCGTAACCATGTCTAGAAAAGCAGATGTTTAGGCACATTGATGGTCTAGAGCATTCAGGTGGAAAACCCAAGAGCTACTCGCACTCTGCAGGCTTCAGTTAGTATATTAAATGTTAAAGTTCATGACAGTATAATTAAAAAAATAGTGAACAAGTATGGCTTGTTTGGAAGGGTTCCCAGGAGAAAGCCTCCTTTCTCTAAAAATGAACATGGCAGAATGGATTAGGTTTGCAAAATTGCATCTGAACAAATGACAAGACTCCTGGAACAGTCCTGTGGACAGATAAGACCAAAGTGGAGATGTTTGGCACAAACACCTCATACCAGCTGTCAACCGTTGTGGTGCAGAGGTGCTTACTATGGGTTTGTTTTGCAGCCACTGTACCTGGGCAGTCATTGAGTTGGCAGTCATTGAGTTGACCGTGAACTCCTCTGTATTCCAAAGTATTGTAGAGTCAAAGGTGAGGTCATCAGTCCACAGGTAAAGCTTGGGTGAATCTGGCTCATGCAACAGGAGAATGAGCCCTAACACGGCAGTAAATCTGCAGCAGAACGACTGAAAAATAAGAGAATAAAAGTGTTGCTATTGTGGGACGTTAAGAGACGGGTGTATAAATGAATGCATGCACACCTTAATGTAACAATGACGCCACGCTGTAAGGACGAGTAAGCAAAAAGTCCTCCACAACAATGAATATCAGAGCTACTGCATCATGGAGTCGACTTAGTTTTTTACAGGACTACATGAAGTACTGTGCAAACGTTATTTTTCACATGACTACATGTACAGAAAGAAATAGAAGTATGCATATACTGTCAAAGTTGCAGGCTGGATTTTACAGATAGTTTTTAGGTCTTTTTTCGCAGATAGATGGAAACACTTTGCCTCAAACTAGAAATATATTTTAAGGTGACATTGCTCGCTTTTAAGAATTATGACATATTGATACTCATCTACAGCACCTGGTGCAAGAGTGCGTGGATGTTATAATGCGGTATTTCAAATGTGTTAAAAGTTTGTCTGTGGGTGTTTGTGAGTCTAACAAACAAAACAGTTTAAGGCCATCTGCCTTGTTAATGGGAGAGCATGGCGCCAGTAGATGCTTTGATAGCAACCTTTGAAACTATGGACATCTGTATGTGGCGTGATGGCTGAGTGTGTGCGTTTTTGTGTCTTGTTGGGAGAGATGGCTCCATCTGTTTGTATTATTTCTCCCCTTGATTGCTCCGCTTCCAGCAAACTTGTATTGTGGGACTGTTTTAGAACACACACCCACACATGCATACCTGCAAGGAAGTATTTGCATATGCACACATACAGACACAATGAGAGCTGAGTGACATTTCCTGGTGAGTACAGTATGTGCACAGATGTGTGTTTGGAAATAGAACGCAAATAGAAAAGTTCTAAAAGGCCAGGGATTGCTTTTGTTCAAAGACTCTTTGTCTGTTCTCCAAACTGATGAAAATTTATGGATGATGGAAGATTTTTCTTGCTCCGTAATTAAACGGACTGCCCTGAAGCCTAATGTTTAACTAAACAGCTGAATCATTTTTTGTTTATTATAACTAAATTGTTGCTTAATCATCATACACATCCTTTATTCTGTCACTTTCTCTCTCTCTGTGGTTTGGCTTTTGCTATGCTGTTGCTCGTGGCTGTGTGTGAGTGTGTTTTTGTATGCAATGGGTGTCATGTCCTGTGATGTCAATGCGTGCACATGTGGAGCAGGCTAGTGTCAGGCTCCTGGGACCTGAAAGACATAAGGCAGAGATAGGGGCAAAAGGTTAATAAACACACACATGCAGAAAAGCACATTCACTCATGCATGCACAAAAATGTGAAAACACTCACCAGACACCAGACCTGTGCATTCACAAGTCATTGCTTCTTCTAAGTTAATCATTCAAATGTATTAATAAGATCACTTAACAGTTAATTAGAACACATTTTTTGTTATTAAGCAGCAGGGGATGAATCTGAGCTTAGTTGTGTGCTTCCTGTTTTTGTTGTAATGCTTGGGACATACACGCAAAAGTATCGAGAGCACACACGTACAGTCACGTGTATCCCAGCACAGCACATGCTTTGACCCCTGGGCGGTGGTGTGCTGTTAGAGTGGCTGGGGCCGGGAGAGACCCCACTCTTTCTCTGTTGAAATAAATCAAAAGAATACAGCTTTTTTCTTTTTTCTAGTAAATTGAAATTCCAAACAAAATGCCTATTAAGAGCTAAGAGACCTCCCTTGAGGAACGAGTACTGGCATTTAGCATGCAGACCAAGTGTTTAGCTCCAGTACTTTCAAAAGGCAACACAGTCAAACCAATCCCCTAGAGAACGGCACAGCAAATTTCTTGCGGATGAGTTTTGGCCGGAGCTCAGATATACAAATTGAAATGATGGCTTCGTGGTTTATCAAAGCAACCATAGTGTTTATTCGACTAGAGGCAAACACACAAGCTTCCTAATAACACTCGCAGAGGATATTTCCTCCAACACGTATACAAAACAACCTGAGTGCTACTGTATAACCCTCAGTGAAATTTATGTGAACTGGCTTATGTTTACATAGAGATGAACGCATGAGATCTTGGAGTGATTCAAAAAAACTGCACATCTCTTCCCCTCTGATGGCAGTTTTAGTGTTAAACTGCCGGAATGAGAGGCTGCGTCAATACATCCAGTAAGCAAGGGGGCGTGACTGTTTCGTGCAATGTGACTATGTTAATCCCCTCAAGGGTCAGTGGTTAGCATTTTTAAAAGATGTGTTTATGCAGAACAATTAAATAGTCACTACCAGGATCGCCAGGAGCTAAGAGAACCAGAAATATGAGGGGAAAAAACAACAAAAAGAGAAACCACTCTTAATTGAAGACATCTGTAAGAGTCCATGGAATTTTTTTTTCTCTGAGTAAAATGTGAGCTACTAGTTTAACTTTAATATTGTCACATTGTGAAAAACACTAAAATTGCCATTTACAAAAATTTTTTTTGGGTGAAATAATGAACAAGTCATTAGAGCCGCTCTTGTTCTTGAAGTCAGCACTGATTTACCGACATTCTTTTTACAACATTACCAAGGTTCTTGGTTTTTAAAAAAATGCTGACGCATTCATTTTTCTTGTATTTGCAGCATCTGCCAAAAACAATCCTCATTATGTTAATGCAGAAAATCAATCCAAGTGGCATTACCAAAGCTTTGCACAAATATACAGTTTGAGAATACATTTTGAGGGGACAGGGCAGAACGAGGTTGTGTTTTCATTGCCACATACTGACACATGCGACATTATATAGAAAAGCACCAAGGTGTGTCCTCAATACATTTATACACAGTAAACACAACTTATCTAGTCTCTTTGTGTCATTGCTCGGAGAAGGCTGAATTTATTCTTTGCCTATTTATTTGATGTTGATGAAAGAGTGGATCAAATCCAATCACATCAATCACATCAAAGGCCTACTGTGTAACGTGAGGAATGGCACACACCATGAACGCATGCACACACCCACAAAAGCAGACTTCCACACAATCTCGTAAACCTTTATGTTTGATCAGCGTCCTGATCTTGAGGAAACTTATCTACCCCTTTTCAGAGGAATGTGAAATATCTAATGGGGACAGCATGCTTGTCAGTAGTATCTCTAGGCTCTGCCAGCATTCTCCGTGGCTGCACTAAATGCAGACTGTGCATTCACTGAGAAAATAGGTAGAAGGATAACTTTATAGTCTTTAACTGCCAGTGTCTGTCTTTATCTTGGGGTCAAAGTTGTGCAGGGTTCCTCACCGCCTCACAACACACCTACTGTGTCTTCTCTATCTAGGTCCCCTCCATCGCTCTCTCTCTCTCTGCTTTCCCATATACATTAGATGGAAGACATACTTAAAAAGAAAATTCAAGCTACTCTTCCAAACGGAGAGAAAGTATAGGCTTAGATGTAGGTGTGACTAACCAGAGAGAGCTCTTTATTTCCCACAGGTCAGTTGATGCTTTCTCTCCACTATCATGGGCATTCTCCATTTCCCAGGCCTCCGCGGGCTGGACGGAGAGATGTGTGAGTGTCTGTGTGTGTCTGATGCGATGGGCATGACGAACATGATACATCTTATCATGCTTCTCTTCAGCGGATTAACAGGCAGGCTTCCAACAGCATTTATGCCAACACTCCTGTGGGGACTGGCTTTGTGCAAGCAACGGGAAAATTCAATCACTGCCTAAAGGATAGGAACGGGTGGAATGAAACGCTACTTTGGTTCCATTTCCGTGTTAACCGCTGTTTTTCAAGGCTGCAAATGAGGAAAGAGCGAGAGAGCGCTCGATGGCACTTCTCAATCTGTCCCACTCATATTTCCGACTCCTTATCGAGGAACAAGCTTGCGACAGGATGGATTTAGGAAACGGATAGGACCAGTGTCCGATGTCTCAAAAAACCTAAAGTCGTTTCTGACATTTGTGTAGGTTTATTTTCAAGAATAACAGCAATGCTTATAAATGTTGATTAAGACATTGATCCAAATAGTGTCCCCAGATTTAAAAACCTCCACAACATTTTGAAAAGTAATTTTTATGTCAAAATAAATTCCAATAGTTAGTAAAGTGTGGGCAGTGAGTACGCAGCATCAATTACTTTGCTTTTTATGGCAACTGAAACTGCCTAAAATTACCCTCACTTCTTTTACTACTTTGCCTTTTTTGGTCACAGCACAGCAGCAATAAATTATTTTCCCATGAAGCTCAAACTGATAAGATGTAGTGCAAAACATTTTGATTTTCTAAGGCCTCTTTAGTGTCAAACTAATATCCTTTTCACAAGCTGGACTTTTATAGTATGTCTGCCAACTTTTAAGCATGCCCTCATTTTCAATTTGCACCAGTTTGCAGAAAGAAGCAACGAATGCTGCGATCATGTTTTTAAAACAATTTTGTGAAAAGGGGCAAAAAAGTATATGTGTGAGTCGAGCTGTGTGAGCATGACTTTCCAAATTTATGCTAGAACACTGTATGCATACCTGGAGTGTCTACACTATAAACGACATCTGCTCATGCATTTATGCCTCAAAGGATATTACCACAGTGATAGGTATCTTCTAAAACATCTGCCTGGAAAAAACAGTCCAGTCCCAGCCTGGTAACACAATTGTCTAATACACTCGAGCATGGTTTGCCAAGCTTGCCAAAATCCAAGGGGAAGATTCTGATGTCTTAATTTGATCATAATATTACCTACCCCAGAGCAGGCAACATGAAAGCAGTTGCACAGGAGGAATTCGTTTCTAACAGCATTTTCAGAACAGTGTTTCATTGTACTTCTCTTCAGTCATATATCTATATTTTGAGAAAGAGCCACGCCTTTCTAGTCATGGGTGATCCAGTCTTTAATGCATTCGACAGTTGCTACTGACCATCAAACAGTTCATACAAAGCAAGGGAGAGCCCTGTACCTGAAAACACATCAGTATATCAAGTACAGGATGTAGATGAGTTGTATAAGTTTGGGGAAACAGTGGTGCAGTGGTTAGTACTGTCGCCTCACAGCAAGGTCGTGGGTCGTGAATTCACCAATGAAGCTGGGGCCTATAGTCCTCCTATAGTCCAAAGACATACATGTTAGATCCACTGGTGACTCATTGTCTGTGTCTGTGTTACTGAATTGTATAAGTGGAAGAAAAAGTATGGATGGATAGTTATATAAGTAGTTTCACCACTGTATCGATGTTATAGCTAGCATAAGCTAAAACTTAACCCAAACTCCCTCCTTCTGTGGGGAGAAAAAGAAAGAACTGGCACAGCCAGCCCGTTTAACATAATCGGGTGAAGATGATTCAGGTGTGGCTCAGCCTCTGGAAACTCTGCTGCTTTGCGTCCTCCTCAGGAAGATGAAAAAATATGTGTAAGGAACCACAAGCCGACCAGGACAGCTCGTCATAATCCCCTCACACATAAGAGCCCAGACCAACACTCCACGAAGTACTGAGTCAGAGGTTACAGCAACTTTGAAGACAACAAGTTATATCTGTAGGTATCAGAACTGAATGCAATAACAGTCAAAGTTGGAGTTATCCTCTTCATTAACCGTTCTCAGGGCAAATGTTCTGTGTGACAGGTAATACCACGTGTTTTATTTAAATGATCAGGAATGCATAACGACCTCTTTAGTACTCAAAATATAGGCTTTATTACTATGCACTTTAGTCAGGAGTTGTATTCAGACTGAGTCACGACTTTGTCCTAGATCTACTGAATATTAGTTGTCAGTCACATATCCCTGAGTGCAACTGAATGAGTAATGCGTGTACGTGTAGTAGAATGTGAATATGCGCATGAATGCTCTGTACACCCCTGTTTGCTGTGACTATTTGTGTATCTGACTGCTGTGGGACTCAAAGACGGTGAAAAAGAGAGAAAGAAAAAGCAGTAGGGGAGAAAAGGAGAGGTAAACTAAAGCTGCATGACGAGTACATCAGGGCGCAGGGCCCCGGCTGGGAGCAACAGTCCAAACACATATTCGCCGTGTCCAAGCAGACAGTGAGGGGTAGAAGAGATTTCCCTATAGAGGCGGCCCGGGATGCTCTATACCTGAACACACATGAATACACACAGTATTCAATGAGCTTATGCTACAGCAAGAAACCACTACAAAATACAAACAGAGACCACCACTTTTTCTGTACGAACACGTATAAAGAGATTAATGTCTACACATACACAAAGACAACCAGAGATAGCGAATAGAAATGTAAAGTTCACTTCCACCTACAGTCAGCATAATGTCCTGCCAGGATTACACAGTGTATGTGGGGAGACTGGAAGTGAGAGTTGTGGTGCCTCCAATTCAGTATGCTATCACTGTCAAATTGCCCTCACGCACATTGCTTTTAACTGAGGCAACACAAAAGAAGAAAAAAAGGAACAAACATCAGTGCTGAGATAGGAACACTGGATATGCACATGATGTCTAGTGATTGCAGCAATCCCACAAGGTAGGCCATGTGAGAAGGTGCAGTGTGACATGGTTTGTGTGCAAAAGGGTATTTTTCATCTTTTTTCATTTTTCATTTTTTCCAACCATCTGAGTCATGACCTGATTGACACATTTAATACGTGTGTGCGCAGATGCCGGAAAGACAGATTGATGAATAAACATTGTGGCTAGGCAGGGAAGATGCTGAAGAGAAAACACAACAAATGAAATACTTTGAATGATAATTACCGGGAGAAAACGAGGGGCATGGTTTATACAGTTCTTTTTCTTTGAAAGACAACAAATCTTTAGAATCAGCACTGGTTTGAACAAAGAACTGTGAACTAGGAAAAGAAAATCGTTGTGATTGACAAGGAGATGAAACAGTTCATTCTAGGGCGTTAAAATGATAATATTTCAACGTGACAATCTGTTTCAAAGGAGATCATCATTGAAGAGGAATGCTAACAGCTATCACTTGAAAAGAGTGTTGTAAAGTAAAATCTTACACTTCTAATGTGCTGTCATCCACCCACAGGGAAGAGAGGAAGACGAGTGGAAAAGGTAAAGAAACATTTTTGAAGCACTGTGACCATTCTGTTGTTTCTGACTGGCAAGTGTTATCCCTCAGGGTAAGTTTTAGATTGCGTGGGTGGAAGAACCACAAAGTGGGTTTTCTTTAGCTGATTTTGAGACATTTCTATTATAGATGTGTCACACTTCTTTGAAACTGTCCGAGTCTATAGGCAGATAGCAGATAGAGAGATGAACTTTGCCCTAAAATGATTGGGTAATTTTTTAATGAGGCTCGCCACACACATCCTATTTTTTGATCAAATGTTTCTAAATAAATGCAAACTGAGAATAAAAATGGTGGTCATCTATACTTCCAAGACTTTTACCTAAAAGACAAAAAAGGTGCATTTTCCCCCCTCTGTTGGATGACTTATCAGAAATTTGGGATGTTCTTATGAGGTCAAGCTCAGTGAAGTCTTTTTAGACCTTGATGACCTGACCTCAGGTTGGCATCTTCTGTTTTGTGTCTGAGAAGGCCTCAAGGACAGTCTGACTGCTTGTTTAATTTTGGAGCTTGTGCAGAGCCTACTGTGTTGTGTAATCTGGAAGGGAGATTAGATGTAGAAGTGACCATACAAGACGCACGTCACAATGCCGCTTTTCTTCTTCCCTTGATTTCCTTGAATATTTACATAAAAAGTACAACTTATCTATTTAAAAAATGACCCTGAACCTCGTGAATCATTGTTCTTCTATTTCTACAGAGCGAATCTGTCATATCATTTAATGTAAGTGTTTAAGAATGTATACATACAACATCTGGTTATAAGTTTTTTCAATTAAATTAAATTAAATTTTATTTATATAGCGCCAAATCACAACGGCAGTTGCCTCAAGGCGCTTTGTATTGTACAGTAGATCGTACAATAATGTTTGAAATAAAGTTTGAAATATACACTGTATGGACAAAAGTATTAGGCCACGCCTCTTAATCTTTGAATTCGGGTGTTTTCCATCCCACACCAACAGGTGTATATAATCAATCACTTAGCCATGCAGTCTGTCTTTCCAAACATTTGTGAATGAAAGGGTCACTTTAAAGAACTCCATACATTTATTTTCTTCCACTTACCCAGTTCTGAAGCCTATTCCAGCTGCCATAGGGTGAGACACCGGGCACACCCTTGAAAGGTCACCAGTTTATTGCAGGGCTACCACAGACAGGCAGACAACTATTTGCACTTACATTCACACCTATGGTCAGATGAGGGTGAGATGTGCAAACCAAAAGAGGCTACAATAGGCGAATATTAATTCTGAGTCAACATAGGTCCTCTAGCCACACTTTGATGACCCCTGAGACAAACAGAGGTCACTAACTAAAAGGTTATGACGGAAAGGGTATGTCAGTGTCATGAATGCTAATGAGTAAATACACTTTTCGGATCTTAAATTGGGGTCAAAGGTTGTGACTGGGGTTAAATTTAAAAGGTCAGAAGGTTGCAGTTGTTATTTTTTTTGGTTCAGCTCACAGACATTTATCTGTTCATTGAATTATGTTCTCAAGAGACTCAAAAGAGAGGATGACTTTCAGATTCTGATATAAATCAAAGGGGTGAGGAATGTAGGCTGGGTGGCAAACCACACACCAGACAACTCTGAGTCGAGCTCAGATTTCGGTCTCATTTTGCTGACAAAAATGATGCAAATATGTAGTTTTCTTTGCCACATAGCTTTGTATTAAACACAGATGGGATAGGCTTGGAAGTAATTCTGCTCATGGCAGTCAATGATATTTTTATTGACCCGAGATAACACCCTTGTCAGTGCACTTCTCTGATTAGCTAAACTCATCACTGATAGTATGGAACACTGACTAAGAGCACTAGAGGGGTCTTCATAAGCAGCATAAATGAGAGGATATGTCCCTGTGTCTCAAACACTGAGGCGCTATGATGACAAAATCCACAAAAACAGGACTGAACATTATACAGATTTAAAAGCTAAATACCTATCCCTGAATTCAGTATCACAAGAAAAAGCTTGTTGTTATTTGTATCCTGTTAGCTTTTGTTTCCTTTTTTTTCCTGTCCAAGTGCACTAATGTCACCCTAAGTGCACTCTGTCAGATTTGGCTTTTTAGCACTTTAGCTTTCCTGCCAAATGAAAATAATGTAATGTTTTGACAAGAGGGGTCCTTGCAGTTAAAGAATTAGTGGGAATCCAAGGCACTTAAATAATTTAGAAGCGGTCACTGTTTTCTTTTGAATAACAAATTAAGGAGTCCAACAGTTTTACCCTGTAAAACCCATTCTTAGATTGTCACAGTTAACAACAAAACCCGTTGTGTTTACTGTGGAACAGAATAACACTATCATACATTTATAATTGCCCATTTCAGAGGCATACAAGTAATAGGAAAAACGAATCAATTTAAGTGTAAGAATTGCTTTTAATAAGTCACTGCCTGAAGTGTAGAACCCATGGGTATGCACTTCCTCCCTTGAGATACTCTACTAGGCCTTTATGACAGCCACCTTCAGTTGCTGCTGGTTTCTGGGTCTCTCTGCCTGTCTTCAGTAGCTGAAAAGCATGCTTTACTGAGTTGAGTTCAGATGACTGACTTGGCCAGTGAAGAATATCCCATTTTTTTTTGCCTTGAGAAACATTGTCTGATCATTTTTGCAGCATTTGGCTAATTCTGAGCTAAGAGTATAGCCCTGTACACTTCAGAATTCATGCTGCTACTTCTGTCACCAGTCACAGTTTGTTGATTATTGATTTGTCCACGCCTAAGATTTTTACTATGTTTTGATGGGTTTCTTTTTAGTTTTTCAGTATATTGATAGTCTCCTTCACTTGCATCGACATATTTATGGATCTTATTTTGAAAGTTCTAGTGAATAAATACCAATTGCTGCTTTCATCAGCAGTCACAATAAACAACAATGACCACCGGCAGGCATACATGCCCATGAAATAACTCTGCCTCCACCATGTTTGACAGATGTTACGGTTTGTTTTATATCATTATGGTAGTTGATGGGTTTTTTTTCAGAACTTTGAGGCTTTTTAAAAAAATGTTTACTGACACAGTCTAACCTGGCATTGCCAGTGTGACCATTGGTTTACCCTCTGCTATAAACCCTCATGAAGGTACTTCTTGATTCTAGACTTTGACAATGATATGCCTCATGGAGAGCGCTCCAGCCTTGGGTAGATGTTGTGATGTTGTTATTCTTAACCATGGAGATAATTCTGTGATCATTCACCTCAGTTTTCTTGCACAGTATTTCACACCTTTTGATGTGTCTGAGCTCGCTGGTATATTTCTTCTTTTAAAGAATGTACCCGACTATTGGTTTGGCCACACCTAGGTTTTGCTTCGTCCTTTATAAGTTTATTTAGTTTTTTCAGGTTAATGACTGCCTAATCCTCTTGCAATGACATTTATTTGGACGCCATATTGACATTTCTAGTGAAAAAAAGGTTTAACACTTGGACTCTACTCTATACCTTTTCATCTGTTATGTGTCATGGAAGAATTAATCCTCGTCCAATCATGTTTGGGCCTCTGAAAACGGTTGAGTGTTTATAAGTATTACTGTAATAAACAGTACAATAATTTTGTTAAACCCTTGAATTAAGTCTGCACTTCAATCACATCTTGAGTGTTTGATTTCAAAGCCACTGGAGTGGTGTACAGAGGTGAAATTACAGAGATTGTGATTATTGTTAAATTCTCTTAAATTCTTCTTGTTGTATGTATGCTACATGCTAGTAATCTCACAAACTTTATTGCAAAATAATTTTCCTCAGTCATAACTTTCATGTTAGAACGTGGAGAAGTTTTCACATCTTTACAAATACATCAAATTATAATATATTTTGAATGATGCACTTATGAGCAAATTATGCTAATATTATTTTTTCCTCAGGCTTTATTCCAGAATATTTTAATGAAGGAAAGATGATAAAATAAAAAATCGTATCAGTGGAAGTCACATTTGTTTCTAAGTATGATTTTGTTCTTTGATTGGTTTCACGTGAAATAACTTGTGATTGCTCCGGTTATTGCAGTCAAATCACATGTGCCTTAAGCAGCACAGATGCAGGAACGCAGAACAAGAGCTGATAGTTCAGCATAATGAAGATGACAAGGATGTTAACAACTACAAAATCAACTAATCTTTGTACAGAAAGCGATGTAAACTGGCAATCCACGTCCAATGGCATTAGGGTGAAAGTTAAGCCTAGGGTCAGAAAACTGCAATGAATTTGCTCTTTTGGATACTTTACAGCTGCAGGAAATGAGGTAGTCAGGATTAGACTTAAAACCTATTCCTAATCAAGTTTAGCTGAATTAAGCTCTTTCCATAGGCTATTTATTTGCATGCAACTTGCATAACTTGATACACTGTTTCTCTCAGGTCACAAAGAAGTCCCTCTTGAAGTCACTGTGTGTCAGGCTTTCTGTTTTTAATGATTAGCACTTCCATCAGCGTGGCTTCCTGCCAATGTCTCTCTTTCTTTCTCTTTGTTCAAATACAGGTTTAAATCCTCTGTATGACTGACATAAGAATGTGACTGCGCTGTATACTTCGCTGGCTTGTAATAACATGCTTTTAAACCAATCCAATATCTGAATACAGCTTGGCGCAGTTAAAGGACTCCACAGCCAGGTTGCTACATCAGCTTAGTTGAATTTAAAAAATATTTATTGTCATTTAGTTCACATCTGAATACATGCGTATGATATTTACTGGAAGGCTGTGATATTTCTTCTCCCGTGGCGTAAAATCAATATCTAGCTAAATAAACCTGAGTGGTGGCTCAGCTAAGGCGTGTATTTGTTCCAGTGTCACTCAACTGGGTGTTTAAAAGGTCTGACAGAGAGTCATTCATCTAGACGTTTTAGACAGTCACCAACTTGCTGATATGAAATAGCACCTCAGTGACTGCTTATTTACTCTTATGGTGTTTTATCATTTATTTCCATAAGTGAAATCAAATTTTGGATGCTGGCCATGCAGCTATTACCCACTAGAGTAGGCCAATGCGACTATATGCACACAGGTTTGAGTGGGTATGACTGTGTAATTCAGTGTGGAACAGATAGATGTGGTATTAATGCCCATTTGGAATTTATTTAATAGTGGATAATCAGACTAGGAGCCCACATCATAAGGTCAGTCAGGTCAGTAGTATTCCGTCTGGAACAGGACACAGAGGACAAAACCAGGCCTGGCTGAATCCTTTAAAGATGTGATTAATGGCAATGGGCAGCTGCACATACACACAAATACACACCCTGTTTGCAATGCATAACTCAGTAGTAAGCCTCTTTCTGTGTTCTGTCACAAGAGATGGGGAGCAGAGAGCAGAACAGGGTGACTTTATAATCCCCACTGTATTTATACTCCACCCTACTGACTTGTGCACTTTCCACCCTTCTTTCCCTTTTTCTTTCCATTTCTTCATGATTTCTCTTCAGCCGTCTCCTTTAAACACATATCTGATCTTATCTGGCTTCAAAAACCTAACCCTCTTTCTTATATTGTATTTCACAATCTTTTTCTTTTTTCATTATTCCATCAGGGTACCCTTTCGACTTTCTCATCTCCTATTTTTCCATTTCATTCTTCCAGAGGCTCTCGTTCTTATTTTTTTTTATTCTGTTGCTTCCTCCTTCATTTTTTTGCCCTTTACTTCTCCTGGAGTTGTAGGGAAAGCGGGGAGCAAGAGAGCTTGCCGGTTGGTTGGTTTCTTACTAAACACAAAGCTTTTTTTTCTTTTGATCTTGTTATGTTATGCCTCCTTACTTTTTTTTTGTTTGTTTCTTTCTTTTTATTCATTCATTTTTTAAAAATCTTTTCTCATTTTGTTCAGTTGTGGCTATTCACCAGTAACTAAAAAATAAATTAATACATATATATGGGTGACAAATTATTGGAAAGATCAATTTAAAGTTTGTCAGTGAGGTTTCACCACATGACCATGGCACGGACTAAAACCTCAGTATAACAGCTACTAGATCCTCTCATAGTAGGCACTGGGCCTTTAGGTTTTTCCTTTGATTTGTCCCAGATCTGCACATCAGCATGCATTTAATACACAGCAACACACAGAAAGTGAAAGAGGGAGGCTGGAATGAAGAATCCAAGCACACGCTATCTAAGTACTGATTGACTATGCAAATATCCTGGTCCTCAACTAGAGTTGGAATACCTGTAAAAAAGAAGCAGGGAATAATAACCGACCATTCGCCTTAAAAAAAACAAAAGTACTCTGAAATGGCATTGGCCTGACACACCAGGTGCACTTTTAAATTGTCAATATTCTTTATATATCATTCATTATATGACTCTAGACACTACACTGAAAACCTTGCTATGCATCTCCAGGGTCTAAGTTGCTCTTTATATCCAACACAAGATGACCCACCTGGAAATCAAGATGGGCCGGTGTACTTTTAATGAGTACAACACAATTTGTTTTTATAGCCCACACCACTGTACTCAGTCAAGAAAAAAACAAGTTTAACTAGTTTAACTAATTCCTTCTGGTATGAGCTTAATTACTGGCTTTAAAAGGGGCTATAAAACTACTGGAAATGTTAAAGTGCTGCAGTAGCACTGTGCTGTTGTTACAACTAGTAGAATATTAGCAAAGGTATAAACTGCTGGCGTAGCCACTACAGCTAAAACTCTCAGAACTACTTTGCGGTACAGTATAGACGCCCATGCTCTCGTGACTTCTACTGTAATACTTCAGGTATGAGTGCACACTCGTGTTTTATCACCACTCTTACAGTAGCTGTGGTTCACGGGCACATCTCAGTATACTGAATGGTACTTTGCTATCATTCAAGTAAACATGCAAGTATCCTAACTTGTCATTCATCAAAAATCATCTCAAGCCCTGCTGCTGACTGTCATTATTCATCAACAATTTAATATGCTGGCATTAACTTGAAAATGCAATATCCATCAATGGCAGAAGACACATTGCTCTTTGTTCCTTATCATTTTTTATGATCTAATTTTCTGCCTTATTGATTTCTCCTCTTGCTTCCTCCCTTACAGACACAGTGTCTTCGTCTTCCTCCAGTGCCACACAGAAGCAGAGAGAAGTCAGACAACTTGTAAACCCGGATAAGGAGGCTGAAAGCACATCTAGCACTGACATATACGGGGTCATTTTTACAAGCAGTTTATACAATCTTCGGCCTTTGACCTCTTCTTTTTATTTCGTCTGTTCACCCGCTCGCAAATTGGATGGCAACTTTTAGATGTCCAGTCTGACAAAAAGCGGTTAAGAGAGTCAATCGCAGCAGTTTGGCATGTAAGTGTATCTGCATTTGTGTGAATGTGAAGTGTTTACGACAGCACATGCTGCTGTCATAAACATGAGAGGACTCACAAATGCCCCTTGGATTCTAAAGCACCCTATTCTGTGTGTGGATTTATAAGACACTGCTCCCTCTGGCTAACATTTTCCCATTTGGGTGTGTGAGGGAGAACAGGAGTGAGACAGTGAGTGAGAAAGAGAGGGAGGGAGATTTACACGTCTGCAGAGTAACAGGGTATCAAGCACTTAAGCTTGGGCATGGCCAGTGGAAGGGGCGAGGCCTTCACTCGTTAACTTTAATAAAACACTCCCCCCAGTCAATGCCCCACGCTGTAAAACTCCTGCATCTAACACTTTCCAGCTCCAGCTCTACTGTATATCTCCACACTTTTATTCCAAACACATATATTTACACACAGACACACACACCCTAATAATTTATACTCGCTGTGTTGTTCCACCCTTCACACAGTAATTTCCAGAATTTGGTCCAAGCATGAACCCCCTGGATTTCAGCTTGTGTTTTATTGTACCACCATGACAAGTTTGATTTAGTGTTGCATGCACTTAAATATGTGAAAAAATAAACAAACCCTGCGATGTGATTGGCACAGATCAGACACTGGCTTTTGAAAATATTTGACCCGATGTACATCTGGTAGACGGAAAAAAAGGGAAGGACAGGAAATAAAAAGTGAGGAAGGAAATCAAAAAAACAAAGAAAGAGAGGGCCCCAAGGAGGAAGTCTATAATAAAATGTGGAGGTTAAGAATGAATTGAAAAATGGTAAATGGCCTGTATTTATATAGCGCTTTACTAGTCCCTAAGGACCCCAAAGCACTTTACACATCCAGTCATCCACCCATTCACACACTGGTGATGGTAAGCTACATTGTAGCCACAGCCACCCTGGGGCGCACTGACAGAGGTGAGGCTGCCGGACACTGGCGCCACTGGGCCCTCTGACCACCACCAGTAGGCAACGGGTCAAGTGTCTTGCCCAAGGACACAACGATCGAGACTGTCGGAGCCGGGGCTCGAACCGGCAACCTTCCGATTACAAGGCGAACTCCCAACTCTTGAGCCACGATCGCCCCACTAAGTGGTGAAGAAGTAAATGAACAGGTCTGAGACAGTTTTAAAGTTTACTCCTATGTATATTTAGCAAGGTCAATTCTCAAATTATTAATTTAACTGCTTCATCACATGCATTCATTTCCAGAAATAATCAGTACACCTGTACCTTTTATGTTGAAATTGATTAATTGGGATATATAAAAACCCAGTCCCTCTCCCAGCTGCTGAAGAAATCTACATGTCCACGATCCTGGAAACAGAAAAATATATATTTTTCACGGTAATCTAATCTGAATTAAAACATTAATCTTGAGTATGTCAAGGGAGATGGTGTTCCAGTAAATCTTAATCACCCTGCCTCCATAAACATGATTGATGTGGGCATCTGAAATATTCAACTAATCAACGATGAGAACACTCGTGGTGGCTCAGGACTGCACTTATCGCATCCTGACTACTAATGAGTCAACCAACTGAAAAACACAGTTAAGGGATAAAGTCTGACGTTTTAAAAAGTATCTGAATGATATATCACCTGAAATGGTTTTTAATTGAAATTTATAATTGATGATCTTTAAAAAGTGGATGTTTATTAAATGATTAATAAATACAAACATTTTCTTAGATGTGATCTTTTATCAAAATTATCTGAAGAAAGTAAAACACATTGCAATATTTTCAGCATCCCTATTTTCTTTTTTAAAATGTGAACTACCTAAGACTACTTACTTCTTAAACAGATGTTAATCATTTAATCAGATAAGAGACTGTGCTTCATGAAGTTTAATATATGGAGATACACGCGTTCACATGCAGACGTGCTGAGTGATGTGGGGGGGATAGCTGATTAATAAGTTGGGATGCGATGCAATCTCCATCTTTATTAAGATGTTGAAAGACACTGAAGACATTGAACCACACACACTGGCAGTCACACACCTGACATGGGGGAATTTGCTGTATAAATGGCCACACACAAATGTCAGCATTAGGAAAGCTGAGAGGATTTACATTTTGTGGTATTGAGGCGAATTAATAAGAAAACAGGAACAAAATGATAATTGTGCACAAACGAGCAGTTAAAAGTACTAAAAATAACTGGAAAAGTTGATATGTACAGTAGGGAGTTGTGGAGCGTGAGGGAGAAGTTGGAGGAAAGGACTGTTTTTGGCCCGAGAATAATGAACAAAATGAGTGCAGATGGAAGAGGCAGATGGTTTCATTTGTGATGGGCAGCCCAGGGCTGCCATGGTGCTTGGTGGGTAATGGATATTACTCCATGGAGCCCATGGTCCTTCCTGAGGATTGTGGCATGATGTCAGTCACATGCTGATAAAGGACTGGTTTAGCATGTGATCTTCTAATTGTCTAGGTTAGGATTCAGTGAGAGTAATTTGATCCTTCTTCTAAGTCTGAGGAGCCCAACCTGCTTCCCTGCACTGAAGAATTCACGTCTGATTGAATAACATGCTTTTTCCTGTTTGTCTTTGAAAGTACAAAGACCTACATGTCTTTAATTTATTTCACTACCTATCTAAGCTGCCTTTAAGATCGTCAGTGTACAAATGTATTTCTTGTCACTGACTAAGAGCTGAAAAAGAGCTGAAAAATGGGTCACAGTGAGTAAACCTCTCAAGGTCTAGCGTCTTTTTAATGCAATTTAAGTCTTTTTGTGGCATAACTCTGATAAGAGAGATGGGAAAACTGCAACAATAACAGGAAACACAAGGAAATAACTGTACGTCTTAGTGCTGGCCAAGACAAACAAGCACGATCAGTACTCCAAGAAACTTGGATAAATGGGCAAAATTAGAAGACAGATGTGCACAAGATAAGGTCAGGCAGATTTTTTTTTTCTTCCTCTTGAAACAGGACTGATGTTTGTGTGAGAAAATTGTCTTGGTATCTTATTCTAGAAGTATACGTGGCATTAGACTACCCAAATCCCTTAACTGAAAGCTCCGATAAATTGTCCTTGGTACAAGAGGAAACTAAACCCATTCATCACTTTTGTAAATGGCATGACAGGACAGTGAAAACAGAGCAACAAAAAATCTCAAAAGGAGGGTGATTGTGTATTCAAGGCAAGGTTAGAATTATCTTCATCCCCAAATCGCAAGATTATCAGGCCACATCTGTTGGCTATTGACTGGCTGCATATGTTCTAATCATGATGTGAAGAGTAATTACCATTATAGAGCTTTGTGAATGTGTGAAGGAAAGACAGCAAGGTTCCACATTCCACAGGGCCAGTTGAAAGAGCTAAGAGTGACAGATCTTTGGAAATGTCGCCCCAAAAATGTCTCATGATGCCCACATAATAAGAAACAGAAGGAATGGTTTTGTGTGTTTCTGTCTTGGAGTGTTTGGAAGAGAGCTATGGACTGAGTGGAGAGTTAAGGCTGCTGAGATGTGTTGTTTACATTGTGTTTAGCGTTTTGATTGTGTGTGTGTGTGTGCAGTGTGTGTGTGGGCGCAGGTATTTGTCAATTTCAAGGTATCACATTTGAAAGCAGAGCACATAAACAAGTTTTTATGCTTTATGATTTTGCACAAATCTCCTCTCCTCTTCTTGCCTCTTAGATGGACAACCCTGCAATTTGACTTAATCCATATTGACTGCTCTTCAATGACCTCACTCCATAGGGTCCAGCACTGAGGATTTACTCTGAGAAAACCAATCTAAACAACCTGATTTCACTTCTTTTCCTCAGTATGACTGTGTGTGCAAAGCTGAGAAAGACATTGAGGTAGAAACAACAGTAGATGTAGAAAATGTGGCGGAGCTCCCTATTTGTACCTAAGCAAAGCTTTTTGCTGTCATGTCTTTAACATGATGAATGGGACAAAGATGTAAAGCCAGAGATAAAACAAAGCCCCAGTGACTCCGTGGGAGCCCCACAGCCAAGCCATAAAATCCTTCTCTCTTTTCATAACCAGTCGTTAGCTCCATACATGCAGGCTTGTCTATACATATATTTTAACAGCAGGTTCAACGGCGGAAGGGGTGGGTGGGTTATAATTAGAACCAATCCGATATTACCTATCGGTCCGATACTGACGTAAATTACTGGATCGGATATCGGAGAGAAAAAAAATGTAATCCGATCCATTAAATATCAAAAAAGCACCTCACAAAACTTGCCACATGGCGTAACTCGGCTCATAACCGTAGCACGTTGGAAGAGTGTGCCTCCTGTGATAGAGCAGCTGTGTGTATTTGTAGCCTTGCTACCAAACCTGCATTTCATCTCCGAGAAAGTTATCCCAGAGAGAAGTAAAGCAAGTGTGTAAGTTTGTAAAGCGTTCCAGCGTTAAGCTTAACAACCGATATATGGAGCGACTGCCTCTTCTCTCTTCCTCCCTCTCCTGCTGCTACTTCAATCATGAAACTGATCAATGATCAGCTGATCGGCTTTTCTGTCGCGATTCAGTCTCTCTTCTTTGTTTTTGGCCCACTTCGCGCCAGAAAGAGGAACCCAGAGGCTGAACAACAGCAGCACGTTTAAGCTTGATAAGCTGTTGTTAGAATTTATTAAATATTACTTTCTACACCAGGATCTTTTTCTACGCAGCAGACGGCTGGTAACTGTGCAGGGGCGGATCTAGCAAAGTTTAGCCAGGGGGGCCGATAGGGCATTAACAGGGAAAAGGGGGCACAAAGACATACTTTTCTTTCTTATTCTCATTTAAAATGTCTAGCTTTAATAAATAATTATCTGAATCTTACACCCAAAGTTTTAATCTGATGTAAAATGTATAGAAGTCCATTACTGTATAACTAACTATAACTATAAGTAACTATTAAGTCTAATATACCCTAGTAAGCTATAGTACTTTTTTCCTTTGGGAAGGTACCATCTGTGCAGTCTGCAATTCTGTTGAAGAAAGATGTTGAATCTATTTAATTATTCTTGAAAAATAATTTATTTCTGTGCATTTTTTTCACACTGCATCAAATTAAAGTTGATTACGTCAATTAAGCATCATGAGGTGGGGGTGGTTCCCTATTTTTTTTGCTGGGAGTTGGCGACCCTATTAGTTAGGTTGCTTAATATTTCTGTTAAGTACTCTTTAAAATACCAGAATAGGGAGGATGGAGTAGGTTTAAGTTTATTAGATTGATCAGATTGATTCTTCTTCCTGCTCCTTTTCACACATTGTTGCAGTGCTTTACTGATAGAAAGTGTGGTTGGTTTGTCTGAAAGAGCTAACTGTGGAAACTGTTGTACCAAGTGTGAAATAAATAAATAAATGAAAAAAAAAATGAAATGAAATCAGTATTGCTGAACTATGAAATATTTTTGGGTGCAGTGTATTTTTTACATACAGGTATAACAGAATAGCTTTAGTGTTGTTGTTTATTTAAACTTGAGTATGAACTTATACAAAATGCAGCAAGATATAAAAAAAAACAGTTTTATTGATTAAAAAACACACTATATCGGATTCATATCGGTATCGGCAGATATCCAAATTTATAATCTAGTTATAATGTCAGCTGCATACAGACAAACGACACACACAGACACACACAGACAATCACACACACACACACACACACACACACACACACACACACACACACACACACACACACACACACACACACACACACACACACACAGAGAAAGAGAGACTTGTAAAGATAAAGTGTTACCTTGCTCACATACTAATTGTTTCTCACCCACAGACTGATTCTCCTCAGTATATATGTTGTCCGTGAGCACGTGGTGCACACACTTGCCCATTTCTGCATCAGTGTAATTTGGGATATGTACATATAAAGAAACACATCTGTGTGTGTGTGCGTGTGCTGTTTATATTTGAGTGTGCGTTCGTAGCATTTCTTGTGTATAAGTTGTACCACCAGCTGGGTCAATTTCTGTCTCTTTGCTTAATTAATGGTTTGCCTCTGGCACCACTGTGCAGAGAGCTCCGCTCTGTCTGCTCCAGCAGCCTTCTGCACAATCTGTACTGTGTACACACAAACAATATATCCCTGTGATGTGTACACATACCCCAACAGGTGCATAGGCACCATGTAGAATGACTTGAAGAACAGCAGCAGTGAATCTCTCACGTTGCTTTCCACTGTGAAAAAAAGTAAAAGAAGAAAAGAAAAAAGAAAAACATTTGACTGCAACATAAATTTATGGATTTTTTCTATGTGGGAAAGTACAGAATTGAGAAAACGTGTGATTTTTTTTCCTGTTTCATTCAAGCCTAGGTAAGAAATAGATGCCATTGTGAAAACTTTGTAAAAATTCAGAATTTAATGGCATTTTAAGGTCTTAGATCATATCCTTCCTTGTGACTGTTTTTCACAGACCCTCCCTCTTTATCTAACCTTTTGTCCTTATTTGTTGGCCTGCCAGAACAATGACCTCTCTACCCTCGTCAATCTGTCCTCTGGTATTCTCCCATAGCCCTGTGATGCGGATGCAGCCCTTGTCGGACTATTCATGCATTCTACCCTTGTAAGAAGCAGGCATCTGATTCACCACGACTGCAGAAAGCACCGGGGATCCCATTCAGGGTGGTTTGCTTTTTCCCATGCAGTGTTATTAAGATGCATATGTTTAATTTATGATCGGAAACTTTCAAAGGGGATCCGCTGTCTCAGAGTTGAGCTTTGTCCATATCTTCCATATATATTGCCTCATTCTCTGTCTCGCTCCATTTTCTTATCCCCTTTATCTTGCAAGTGTTGTCATGCCATAGCAGACTCTTGAAGAGAGGATACCCACATGCATGGCAGCACACACACAACACACACACATTCTTGTGTAACAAGTACTTGTGAGTGAAGTGAAGTGAACAGCCACACAAGGACTGCAGGACTCTCAGAGCACAGGGAGGAGAATCCACAGCTGATTCTAGTTAATACCAGAAAAACAACATTTGACGTGGCATGTCTGATGTGCCATTGTTTTACAGGCACAGAGAGCCAGTCTGAAATATATCCATTGTCAAATCTGTAATGGAACAGCCATAACTCTCTCTCAGGTTTGTCAGCCTGCAATCTGTCTGCACGGGTCTGGCCCGGGAAACAATAAGAGAAGAGCCAACAAAGTATAAAGCGAGAGATAACTGACTGTAATAGATAGAGGCAATATTGTAGCATAGGATTAGTGCTCAGCAATAATGAAAATGTATGTGTTTTAATAAAAGAAAATATCTCAGATAGGACAGAGGTCAAAGTTCTTTGTCTGCAGAACAAACCTTCCAAATTAAAAATTAAAAAAATAAATAAATAAATCAGATTCTGTGGCTTAAAGACTGTAACGTCAAATGGGTGTGAACTGAGCCTTGAGCACCTGTGACTATCCAAACTTGGGTAAAGGTTCACTCACAGGATAGCAGAACATCTTCATAATCTGCTTCACAGTAAAAAGCTCCTGTAAGAACAATGCTGGAAAACTCTAGCATGGCTGTCAAACGACCAGTAAATTGTAAAAAAAAAAAGAGGAGGATATCTGAAATCCACGCTGTCATAAAATAAATTCAGAACCATAAAGAATGAAGTTGTTCTGGACACGTGCAGAGAAACTGGTGTGAGACACAGGTTCAGTTAGAGGGTGGAGACCAACTCAGAGTCACCCTGGTTGGTCCTGCACAAAAATTACAGGTCTTTCGATTTGTGGTAAATTTGGTTTGGCATGAGATTTAACCAAAGTGCTGCCATGTTGTTTCGACATAAAAACAACTGGCCCAAGTTGTAGGAGAGACTGTGGTGAACCAAACAAATGTGGACTGGTAAATAGTGGCTGATGAGAGAAGAAAAGTGACTTGCTTCCTTTGCTTTTAATTCTTAGAGACAATAATAATACAAATTTATAGGGAAAACAAAGACAGACACTTTTTTTAGCCAACCAAATTACAAACTTTGTCCTTTCTGTTTTTTTGGGCAAGGACACTTTCTTTATTTCAAAAATATCACGGCAGCAGTCTGAATGATTAAAGGGTTTAAAAGTGCTTTGTGTTGTGCGTAAGCAGAGTAGAATGCATGTGGGTGAACGATGACCCCATTACAGCATCATATATGTTGTTTTAAATTACCAATTACCACACAGCGTGTACTTCTGCCACAAATGTTAAAAAGTCACTGTGTGACTTGCATAATTAATCGTCTTGTTTCCTGCGGTAGGCAGTTCATCTCTTTCTCCTGAAGCTCCGTTCTTTGGATCTGCCACTCTGCCCGCCCTCCCCTCTTCCTCACGGGGCCTCGAGGCCTGCAGTGGTGTGCAAATCCATTGGAGAGCTGTCACTGTTGCCTGTGTTCCTGCCTCACCAGTGGCAGGTGGTCCCATGTCCCGCCTGAGGCAAAGAAGTGAGAAAGGGAGGAAGAAGGAAAGACAGATGTTGAAAGAAAGGAGCGAAAGAGGCCAGTGAGCTATTGCTATAGCTATGAAAGTGTGCTTTCTTAATGGGTGGCAGCTAGTGCGCAAGACACGCTTGCGCTCATTTATCTTTGAAAATGTTTCATCCATCTCCTTTCAACACAGCTTTTCCTTGAGACTTTTGACTGACTGACATAAAGGTGAGGGATCTGTTTTGTTTCACTGCTGCTTATACATAACACATGCCACAGAGATGGGCCATGGGCTCATTTACTCATCATACGTGAATGGTACTTTTTCACCTTGAGGCAAACATGATGGGATACAAAACCTCTTCTATTTCATCCTGCATAAACTTGTAAACTACATGAAAAACCTGTGAGGTGACATTTATCATCTGGATTGCTCTGTTTCCTGGTCTTTAAAATTATTACTATCATTTTCTTTCCGGATCATGAGAGGAAGGAGCAATATATGTAATTTAATGAGCCTTTGTCTCAGCCGGAGACATTACCTTGTCATCCAGATTCTTTGATGGAAACGTTAAATATCCTGTGCCCCCTGACCTCAGAAAAATGTCGCTGATGGACACCAGATGTGTCTTCAAGGAAGACCGCTCACCTTCATATGCATGCAGTATTTTGGAGTGCAATCTGTGGCTTGTAATAAAGTGCACATTTCTCCAAATGTACCCTGTTTTTCTTTAACCCTCCTCCGTGTTACTGTTACATTTTCATTGGTCGTGTTATGTACACAGCCCATACAGAGCAGCACGATCCCACAACAACAAGAAGCTTGTTATCAGTCACACCAAAGTGCTCTCTTACCAGTCCACCCATGGAGATGGTGGTGTTTAATGAGCCAAGGGAGAAAGGTAAAGATTCAAAACAGAGAAAAGCAGAGTTGCATTATCATCCCTGTTCCCCCAGGGGTGGATAATTAGCAGGCACCACTATTGATAACTGTCTCCGGAGTTGCCAGCTGCAGCAACACTTGAATCATTGCTTTGAACTATTGTTAAAGGAATCAGAAAAGATAAAAGGGAAACAAACTTTTGGTAATAGCTATATTAAATCAAAGGGAGCATTTCTATTTTGTTTTAAAAACTTTAATTTCCTGAATCATACGAGCAGAAGCCCGCGTAAACGCTCTATATTTGAACGCTTCTCTGTTTGCATTTGCGGAAAAGTCTAAAACCCTGTGATTATAGCATAACGGTCTGAATTTTAATCATAGTTGAATCAAACTTTCATTCGTGCTAGTGTTTAACCGAACAACAAATTAATTCAAAGCACATCATAACAGACTGTTTATGATGCAAATGATTTGGTTGGAAAGTTGCTGATTGGCACAGTGGCCCCTCAGGCAACAACATCCATTTCGGGGGCGGGTGAAAGACCTCTCTTTATCTGATGGCTCTCTCTCGCTCCCTTTCTCTATGCTAAAGCATCTCAATGGAAGCCAGACCGGCTTGGCCTCTCTGTCAGCAAATGCCACTGCTAATTATGACAGAGTCCTTCTTCCCCAGCAAGTGAGCACTGGTGTTAGATCTGTTTTACTGAGCCCTACATATGAATTGGGATGCAAAAACTCCTATCCTCCTAGGGGGTGATGTATAAGGGTAGTTGCTCCAATATCCTGAGCTGCAGGGATATGTAGTGCTGACATGTTGGTATTAGTCAAATATGGTGTTTCTGTGTTCTGCTGACTGGCTGACCAGCAGGTCTGGAAGTCTGGTTGGTGGAGGAGTGACGATGATACTTATCACACAGGGATAATATTGTTTCATGTTCCATGCTGCACCTTTGAGAATGATTCTTATAAAAACCCATCAAAGGCCGTGCAAAATTTAACGGCTTGCTTTTCCAAATCAGAATATATTTTGTAGCACAAATGACAGACCCGACCACATGTTTGTGATTTAGGTGAAGTGGCCCTTAAATCTACATTTTGAACAATGCGTCAGCTTTCCTGGGTGCTCTCCTAACTTCAGCTTGCTGCCATGAAGCCCCGAGGACAACAAATACATATGCTCCTCTGGTACTAATCATTCTAATTAAAGTGTCACATTGTGGTAATGTAAGGCCTATGCTGTGATTAAATCAGAATGGCAGTGACACTATTTTTTTCATGCTTAAAAAGTGCTGATCCTCTTTAAGCACGGCCGCGGCTTGGACTGCACGTAGAATTTCTGGAAGTCACTGTGATTGTGTAACTTTTGGGAGTGACCTCACATTTCCCTGCAGGGACTTTGAATGATTACATCATATTTAATGAAGAACTGAAAAGAAAATTGATGACATCACAACCCAGGTGTGATGAGTATCCCTCCTGAAACAGAAAGCCATAAGTCAAAGTGAGAGGCCAGAATTATACGCGGGTATGTTTTTATATGTAAAGAATTTAGGCTGACTGGAGTCATGTTTTCTCATCATTTCTGCATCTGCATTATTTCAAACAGTGTTAACAGCCAATATGGTTCTTCTTTCTTATCAGGTGTAATTACACAAAACATTTTTTGTCATCAAATTAAGAACAACACACACACACACTGGGTTTTTCCACCCCATAATTTCCAGAGGCTGAATTTTCTTGTTTCTGTGTCTGTGATTATGCATGTGATAATGTGTTTAGGTGTGCACAAGCATTCAAACATGAATCTGTTGGGCATGTCGTAATGGGTGCGTATGTGTGTCTGGCAGGTAATCCGATGCTGGTTTACCCCGAGCGCCTATGTATCCTTTATTCCTTCAATTATTCCCTCGATTAAAAAAGCAAAAGAAAAACAGGAGAAGGAAATGGTCTGTCTCAGTGACTGAGTGATGTCTGCGAGAATTAATGTGCTGTCAGGGGGATATGAAGCATTCTCACATTCCCACAGATAGCAAGGAAAATGCCACAATGGGGCCAAGAGTCCCTAATAAATACACATAAAATGACAATATTTCATTGAGGTTTAATGCTTGTAATAGCAATTATGGAAAGAAAATGCACTGTAAATGAAAATGGATTGCCTGTAGATGGGAATATTTTTGCATATGCAAAGTGCATAACAAGTGCCTAGTCATAAATACCACGGGGCAAATCTTGTCAATAGCTTGTCAGCGATACTGTTCGTAGCAATTGTATTTCTCATTATCAGGTATTCCTGTTGGGAGAAAATGATCTTAATTTGATCAGTGTTATAAGTCCTCTTGGATCTCAGCTTATCCTTTTATGTGTGGAATTACAAATGGCCCGATTATAAAACTTTCCACAATGGCAGGGAGAATTAGCAGGCTAAGCATACACTAATGCTATTGTACCCTCATCAATGATGTATAGCTGAGCTCGTAAGCGGTGGCCTTCTCCGCAGAGCAACACCCGCCAGAGAACGAGGCAGAAGGACAGACAGAAGCAGAGAAAGTACAGTTTGAAAAGCAGAATCAACTGGTATTAATAAGAGATTAATGTTCTTTGGCTTGAACTGACACGCTGCACTATTATTCTGCTCCTTTGCTTTGAACAAGTCTGGCTATTAGCTTTGTCCTGGGCCTATGAATCTATATTTCCTTTCAACAGAAGAGTCATAAAGGGACAGTGGAACATCAATTTCTTCCTGGGACTTCAAAGAGAGATGCGAGGCCCCATGGAGGCGAATGACTGCTGCGTTGCACACTGTAGCCAGGGATATCAAAGACTTTTTTACATTCATTGCTGTAATGAAGGAGCACAGAGAGTACAAAAGAGGACTCAATAGTTGCCCACCCTCTCTCCTCCCAGCTTTTTGGTCATGATTGTATGTAAGTATTACTCAGAGTTGAGGATAGCCTCTCCAAATTGAGACCCTTATTGCAGAAGCCAGCTGAAGCACCATTCACATTAGGGTAGGGACAATGTGCTCATAATATCTATATCAGCGGTGTCCTGTCTTAATTCACTTTTATTACATCCATTCATAATGCTCTCATAATGATGAGATGGATCCCAGCCAAGGGATTTTCACAGTGTCACCTTTATTATCACATACTGTGATTCATCATTTGTTACTCTACAGGTCCCTGTAATGAGGATAAGTTAGACTTTTCCGAATTAAATCTAAGGATAAGATGCCACCATGCTATGTATTCTTTATTATTAACTCTGGATCTCCCCTTTGGATGAAACAGTCTTAAGTATAACACATGGAAAGATTTTGGTTTAAAACAAGAAAAAAAAAAAAGGAATACTATCAATTCTTATCTTTATGTTTCGCACACAGAATAGCTCACACTAGTCGACATGCTTTGAATGTATGCTGCACACGTGCACACATTTGTCAGCGCATGCCATCAACAACACACTGCATTAAGAAACATAAAGAAACAAACTGCTCTGTTGTAGGCCAAATAAATATTTAAACCTGGGGATCACAGGGGACTGTTTGTGGTTTCCTTCTGTGCATGTGAGCGAGCCTTCGTTCATTTTTTTTGCAGGGAGAATGGGAGGAAAAAGAAAATGGATAGCGTTACTGTAAAGCCGCTGAAAAACTGGGAGTAGGTCAGACATAAAACAGCAGTTTTCACACTAGCGTCAGCTGATAATGTCCAGCTGAAGAGCGAAGAATGCTCTTATTAATTCTTTATCAGATGACGGTATGTCCCAAACCCCTCGAGAAACAAACCTTTCTGGACATTCTCATTCATCTAAGAAAGTGCTTTCTTGGGAATATTTACTTAAGATAAGAAACGGGACTCACAGTGAAAAACTCTCTCTGTGACATATACTTTTTGGTTATGTTTATTGGTAATGTGAGCACTTTGACAGATCTGAAGGCAAAGACATTTACTCTGAGTGGTTAGAGAAGTTGTTGAGTGGATTATCATTTCAGCTTCACCCTCTTGAAGAATTTTTAGTATGGAGATTTATACCTTTTAATAGAGTTAGTTTTACTGATTAGCATATGTTAGTTTTATATAGAGAAACATCTGGCCTGGCTACATCCAAACACATCTGCCTATCTTCAGATCTAGAAACCACATGGCCTGCAATCCCTCCCCACCAAAGAAACAAAACAATTTTTTGAGTGATTAAACAAACAGGATATAGTGTATGTGCCTACTGGTGAACTTTTCCTTACCTATAAACATAACCAGGCTCTTTGTTTCCTTTGTTTTCAATCTTTCTGCCAAGCTAAGCTTACTGGCACAGTAGCCTCATATCTACTGACTGAACTCAACATCTAACTCTTGGCAAGCAAGCGAACAGGCGAATTTCCCACAATTGTTTTCTTTTGTGAAACTTTAAACCCAAATTTCAATCCTCTCCCCTGCATTGCTTCAACATTAAATATAACTTTTTACAGATCATTTCTACATAATACACATCCACTTTAAAGCAATTACTCAGGACTCAGACCTGGCAAATTGGAGAGCTGGTTGCTTTTTGAATCCACGGTGGAGCCTTAAAACAAAGAGGGGCTGTGCTTTTACTGTTCTCGTCCTGGAACGCCCTTGATCAGCTCAGTCAATCCCTCATTTAAAAAAAAGAAAGAAAAGAAAGAAACTAAATGTTTAAACGCTGCCTGAATAAAATGGCTTTCTAAAAAAAATGCTTTTAATATTTTAGTGTTTTACTTTGTTATTAATCACATTTTATATTATGCATATTTTATGCATTTGTGTTGCATTTTGGGTAAATTCTCCGGTTTAAACGGATGCTGTAAAACAAAAGCAATATTATTATTAATATTGTTATCATGTGGACATAATTCTGCCTTGGTTTCTTTTACCCATGACCATGATCTTTCCCAAGACGTCCCATGGAAATGTGGATCAGTAACAATAACATAAATGTCTTAACAGTGGCATGGATCTATTTTCTTGTGAGATGTAATTTCTTGTCAAGTTCCCCCCAAGCCCATTGTAACACTTTCTGTCCTTGTTTGAAAAGGTGTCTTCCTAAGTATAACCCCCTCCCCCTGACATGCACACACTGTAAGTATCTATACACTCAAAACCTTTTCTTTATTCATCTCTGTTTCTTTTTCTTTGCACCAGCACAAACACAGACAAGCCATCTCTAACGCAGACTCCTGCTCTCCCTCTATGAATAGGGGGACCTTGGCTGTCTCTATTGAAAAGCTCATTCCTCATTGAAAACGAAGCCCTTGTCCTTACATTGCTCTGCCTACCGCACTGATTGAGTACTAATGGCAACATCAGTCCCCATCTGGTGTCCATCATTTGGATTCAGGGCAGGGCTCGTCCCAGCAGATACATCCGATTAGTCCATCTCATCGATTTGTGCTGGCTCGTCATGACTTAGTCAACCCAAGGTGTCTCTTCTATGACATGCTGTCTCCTTGCGATTCAGTTTGCCAACACTCTAAGTGCATTGAGTGTGACAATAAAATCTTTAATCTAATATGCATCCTAAGGAGGGAGGTGGTGGAGAATTAAGAGAGAGTGAGGCAGCGGTACAGAGGAGGGAGGTAATGCACTCGATAAGATATAATGTATCGTGTTACTGAAATGCAGGATACAGCCCTACAGATGGATAGATTTGCGATTTCAGGTGTAACACATGACATTAAACGGTTTGTCAAATATTCTTCCTTGTTATCAAATCGTGAACATACACTGCAACAGAGTGCTTATTTTTCTTTTTAAGCTCTTTGTGGAAGATATCTCGAGAAGGTGAACTGAGATTATTATCTGCTGAAATACTTTTTTTTTTTCATCTATGCTCCAAAGAGGTCCAAATCCTATTTTCTCCCAGCATGTAACCCAACCCAATCTGTGTTTGCAGTTTGACGCACATGATAGCATGAATGGGGTTATAGGGCAAAAACACATGCATGGTGCTCCCAGTAATGCTAACTGACAAGGAGGTACATTTGTGAGAAAGTATCATATTTATGGATGTGTGAGCTGTATATCAATGAGATATGAAACAGCACTGTTTGAATAGATCATTACACAGATCTCCAGTACAGTGCTTGATCTACTGTATTCCAATGCTGCTCGCTATCTCTGTAAACACGCATAACATTATGGAAATGACAGACTGTAACACATAGTGATGTAGTGTAAAAGTGTGGGAATATGTTGCAAAAATTTGATTATGGGGACGTGAACACATTTAGTTTATTATTACTCTTCTTATTTTTGTGTATTGGATGAAAAGCCAACATTATAACAGAATGGTGCCACTTTGACTGTGCCTCTTTGGTGGTTTAGGTTTATATCTCTTTTGATGATAGTGCATAAATAATTAATGAAATCTACATCTAATGGAGGATGCAATAAATCCTATTCAGAAAAAGAGAGTTGATTGTGCTGACAGTTTTAACTAATGCTTTGCTAGGCTTTGTTTCTTTTTAAAAATGTATTTATTTTAAGAACCCATGCACAGAATCCTCTTTGATTTTCATGTCTATAATTGCTTGTTGGCATGGCTGACCTTCCATGTTGACACCAACGAGCCGCGTTCTCACCTCTTCCTCCCAACTTCTGCTTCTCTATAATTGTCCTGATAATAAATGAACAGTTGCATTGAAATAGGTATGATTCACCCACCCAGTCAGTCAGTCAGCCTTCCCATCTCACCCTGCAGTGACCCTGCCTGCGTGAGTGTTCAGATTACTGTATGTGAGAGGAGGAAAATCTCTGGCTTAAAGCCAGACACCTGTCATTTTGTAAGAACGACTACATATATATATATATATATATATATATATATATATATATATATATATATATATATATATATATATATATATATATACAACCATGACTGCATATATATATATATATATATATATATATATATATATATATATATATATATATATATATATATATATATATATATATATATATATATATATATGAAATTGAATGATAAAACCTTCAAGTAAGAAAGGGAGAATTACATGACACTGCAGTAAAATTAGAAAGTACTCTGCTCTGTAAAAATACACAATTCATAGGGGGCGTTGGAGGATAATAAGAACATACAATGAGATGTTAGCAGCAAGTAAAAAAAATATGAGCATGCAAACTTTCATTCATTTAAAAAGAACACACGCATCACCTGGTCACTGGTTGTTTATGATGGTATTGTTTTCCTCCGCACTAATCAATCAAATAGGAAAATAAACCCCGCTTTTTGAAAATAGAGTTCAAGCCATCTTTGCACCGCTCGGCGGGAACATGTGGATGGAGGTGAGGGAGAAAATGGGCCTGCGTGAGAAGTAATCAACGCAGCCCACTATGATGGTGGCAGCAGGTTAAGAAGGGGATGGGGAGAGATAGCTCTGTTCCTATGCCAGAGAAAATGAAAGCAGCTGGGGGTATACGCTGTGTGCGCTAGTCAGTCAAACATGCTTGTTATCAACTTTTTTCCCCCTTTTTTTTGGATGCTAGTGTGTATGTGTGCATGTGTGCGTGAGAGAGATGAGACACAGCAGGAGAGGAATGCAGTCATGGTTGTAAAGTGGGTGTGAAAACAGCCATGTTAAGTGACCTCCGGGTTGACCTACCCACCCCTCCTTCCCTAGTAGCTGATAATGTCCTCCCTTTGTGTGTGTGCGTGTTACAAAAAAAAAAAAGGCTTGAAAAAAAAGTATGTATGTCATAACATTTTTCCAGGATTGTCTGGTGCTGATGTCTGTATGTGGTTGCAGAGTGAGTGTCCTGCCAGTGTGCATGTGCGCGCTGATAGATGTAAGTGAGTGGTCCTTAGTTTACACTAGTCCAAGAGAACAGGTCAAGAGAATTATCTTAAAATATTAGCTGCCCTCTTACCCTTTCCTCCCTTCTCTTGTCTTTCCACTCTTTTTTCCTCCCCTCCTGTTTTCTGAAAGGGACACAGCACCTGTTGCACTCACATAAAGTAGACATTTTTGGAATTTAGAGTGAAATGTCTTGATTTTCTTGACTTTATAACAGAGATATTGATGCACCAGGCAACCAGGCAAGGTTTTATCTGAATTTACTATTTTTTTATCAATAGGTTTATATTAGCTATTTGCTGACAGTGATATTAGAGATGTGGAAAATGTAAAAATGAAAACAACAGAAAACGTAGCTATAAACTTTACTTACCTCTTTGTAATGATCACATTTATTGTTCATGCCTATTATAATAAATGTTATTTTCTAGATTTACATTTTAAATCCCACTTATTTAAACTTCAATGTGCTTGTTGTTTTCACTGGAACTACTTTTTCCACTTCCTCCACCTGCTCTCTCCCTTTAAAAATCATATCTGCTTTGTTTAATATCTCACTTATTTTTACATTTACACAAGATGGGCAAAGATTTTAGTCCTTAAAGTTTATAGTATGTCTTCAATATTATTACTGTTATTTAAAAATCATTCCGAATGGCCCCATCGGTGAAATTTCACCCCATAACTCTTGCCTCTATAGGCTGTTCATATTACACATTATTTTCGCTGCGGATGTCCCATCTGAGTTTAGGCCTACAGCTTATTTTCTAAAGTTTCATAAATCCTCCTTGTGAGCATTTGTCTGATTAACTCGACGACAGACGCGCTTCCCCTGGCGCACTCGAGCTTGAATTTGTCCTTGGCTGAGTCGGCGACTCGCCACTGCGGGGCGTCTGGGCGCTGGAGCAGCTCCTCGAACCGCTCCAGCAACAGGCTGCCCCGCTACATCTGCACGGGCAATGCGTGGTCATCATCTCTCAGCACTGCGCTATCACACAGAAGGGCTGAGAAGTGTCGCTGCCCTCCTCCTCTAACTGTAGATTTGACCTTTGTGGAGGTAAAGTAGTTAAAATTAAATACAATATAAAAAATTATATTAAATATATATTTTTAAATTAGATTGATGAAAAAAATAATGGGCAATGAAAGTACAAAGAAAATAACATGTTAATATTAATTATCTTTTTCCTTATAAAATCTAATATATTTATGTATAAAAGTATTGTTATGTCAACATCTTGGCCATTACCTCGTTACAGGCTTCCTCTTGTTAATAGAAAAAAACGCAACTTAAATTGAAATGAGAGTGTAACTGGAGCCCATGGTCTTCTTTGGTCCGCTGCGTCCGTTTGCATGTAATTAAATTGCGCCGAGCGCACTTATCAAGCGGAGCTGACAACGTGGTGTGGACAGAGTATCTAAAAGCGGTCACTGTCCCAGCTGTGCGCACCTCTTTCCATGTCCCCTTCCAGCTCTACCTTTCGGTAATTGAATTAGCTCGGTTTTAGGTGGGGGAGGGGCTTGGCTTTGTTCGAGAGACGCCCATTCAAATAATTTCAAACCAATGGGACTATCCCCCGCTCCGTCGTAACCAAACCCACTCTCTCACTCGGCGTCTCAAGCTGCCTGCTTGTGCCCTCACCTTCCTGCGTGTCCCGGCGTTTGAAACCCAAACATAAGAAAAAGAGGAAGACTTCATAGCGCGCTCATGGGAGAACGCAGTATTTTTTTCATGCCTGCACGTCGCACGATGGCTTATATATGAGGAGGACAGTTTGGGATGCGACCATAAACAAGCGCCTCCACGGACAGAAGCGCATGAGAAAACATAACTCTGTCCTCCCCGACACCGAGAAGGACTCCTCCCCGCATCGGTCGTGTCACACCCGGTAAATCGCCGGGAAAGGATAACATTATTTTTTTTCACGCTGGAAACGAAAGACCGTGTCCAGCTTTCCCCATTCATTTCTCAGTGACTGGCTGACTGTATGGCTTTAAAAAGTTGCCTGGAAAACATGGACATCTGACGTGCGCCTTACAGCGTCATTGGACACATTGATTCCCCCCTCTCTCTTTTTTTCTCCATCATATCTTGGGCTGGCTAATCCCCTGCGCTTTCGGTTTGGAGTAAAGAATAAGTGTTCAGCAGCTGTCATTTGCCCTGATACAGGCTACATCCAGTAGCTCCCTGCAGGAACACGATCACACCACAGAAGACACTGCCTGTTGTGCTGCGTATTGGTGCCTACATTTGCTGATCACTGTTTGTGCAGTAGATGGAGAGATATTTTGTCACCTTGATACGGATTTGTTAGAGTTGACAACCTTCACCAAATAAAGCTCATGATTCATCTGAACTTTCTCTCTGCGTCAGCGAGAAACGCGTTGCTTTTGTAACTTCACATTTCCTTCGACCCGAAGAAGTGTCATCCGAACTGTCATTAATGGTTTTTCCTTCGTTTTCTATGTTGTGCGCATTTGTATTTGTTTAGTATTCACAAACTGCGCCAGAAACACGCGGACACGTGTGAATGAGACTCATCACCTGTCCCGGTTGAAACGCCCGTGCAACTTGACTGACTAACCTACGCTGAAGAGGAATACGTGCCGAAGTTTGCTGTAGTGATGCTGCAATTGGAAATGGTTGTCTTCGTCTGCTTGGTGCTGTTGATGTGTGTATTTAGCCAGGAGCCAAGCTCCAAAGTGGTGGCCGACCGCTACGCTGTCTTCTGGAACCGAACCAACACCAAGTAAGTGGCTTCTCACCGGGCAGGTTTAACTACGGAGGGACGGCGAGGTTCCTTCTCTTATGTACGAACGACGGCTTTTCAGGTTTGCCGGACCACATCAGTATTTATTCTCCGCAGTGAGGGCATAATGCCAGCATCTGTAGGTAAATGCTACAACCAAGGACAGGAAAAACCCTCTGTCTTATTTTCAGCGCGAGGCTGCTCATAAAAAGCGTACCTGCCGAGAAACTATAGATTAAAACCGTGCGTAACAAGGCCCGGACATAACCTGTAAAGCCTAATGTTCCTTCGCTTTACCCGCTGTCAGTATCGTCCTGATAAGGAAAGTAACCATTTACCCTCTTACAGACAGAGGGACTGTGCCATACAATCAGGATCATTATCTTATGTTCTTTCTCTCCTCGGTGGACTCAAGCTGTGCTTGACACGACCCCACCGGAGCCATTAACACCTGTATCTTATTAGTCTCAGCACAAATCCAAAAAGCCCATTTACCTACAAAATATGGTAATTAATTTCCTCGCTTTTAGATTACATGTGTTTGCTTCATTCGGAAAACTCCAGTTATAGGAGTAACGCCACGAACAGGCCAAATGTCTCAGACCTGTGAACTACGGAGGAGGGCTTCTCTATGTCGCTTGTGCGTTTTGCGTTCAGGGCATTTATGGCTTCGTCACAATATAGAAACTTAAGATACTGATCGTAGGCACAGCCTATATGTCAGTCAGGATTAAAGAATCAATTTTTCATATTTCAGGACAGTTACCATAATGTAATCTAGACGCATTCGGCGATATCAACACAACTAAAAATACCTAAAGGAGTGCTTCATAAGTACAGAGTAACCACAGCAAAAAAAGAAAATGACAGAAAATGTCAAACTCACATTTGAATAATAAAAACACGCAGTAGATTAAATCCGAAGTGACGTTATCGCCAGTTTTGAGAGTTTTAATTGGTCAAGTTTTATTTTTTTCTTCTTTAAATTGCTCCTTGTTAAATTTGTTCTCGGATCACCTTTAAGGGTTGCTGGAAAATTAAGCAAAATGTTATCAATGTTTCTTTAGTTCATACGTTTAACAGTCAATGTGAAATATAGTTTGTAAAATTACATTTGTGCAGCATTGAACTGTAGCATGTGTGGACTTATTACAGTGAAGCAGTAAATGAAGCATGTCGAAATTAAGCAGCGTTTTTCAAGCTTTTAAAGAAACTAATAACAGATGTTTTGCTAAAATTAAATACAAGAATACTAATTAACTGTGTCATCTGTGAAAGGTTTAATTTGCCTTAGTAAAGAGATGGCTGGTTAGTGTGAAAACCAATAATTTGTCTTCTTAAAATAATGTTCTCCTTTGTTATTCTGAAAGAGACAAGGTTTTTCTTGAAATTTATTTATTTATTTGTTACTTTTTTCATAGATGTGAAGATAAATTGTTACTTTAGAGTTTAGAGGACATCTATCTTGTCAAAAAATGGAACAGTTAATGTAACTGTGAAAAGAGGCGCTTTTCACTTTTTATTTTAGGAAAATAAAGATACTTATGTGTTTAACATAATTAGATTCACCAAAACTCAGTTTGTAAGTGAGAATGTAGGTCATTCAAACTCGGCAACTTCAGCAAAGCAAAATGAAAGTTTGTGAGAAGTGCTGCAGTCCTTGAGACTGAAACTTCAACAACGTTGAGTTAACCTCAGTGCACATTGTGGACATTCGTTGAGACAGCATTTCCCACTAAAAGTCCCTTATGGAGTTAAACTGTACAGCCTTGTCTCAGGCTTATTAAGTCTAAATGCTGCTGGTTGAGTTTACAGAGAGATTTCACTGAGCTGCCAATGGCACTTAGTATTTGTTGAATAAAATGCTTAACACAAAGCCATTAATAGCATATGCTGAATTTGTTGCACAACTATTTACGTTCAGTTTGAAATTTGGGAAAACATGATTTATTGCTTGAAACAATTAGTGGTCAGGCTTACAGACGGAGGGCTGACTGTAAGCTTTCTCCTGAAGTCGGGGCCAGTCTAGCGGGGTGTGTAGATTCTCGGCCTGATATACCGTAGACCGTGACTGCTGTGGTCTTAGTCCCTATTCCAGCTTACCCTGGCTGTTTATTTATGGAGCGCTTTCTTCAGTAGAGGCAAACACAATTTTAAGTTAAAGTTTGAGTTAAAGATTTCTGCTGTTGATAGACACACTTTCATTAGTCTGCACATTTTTTTCCCCCAACAAAACAGTTTTGACTTGACTTGCCGCTCTGTTAACTTGATATCTTCCAGATGTGCTGACAAGTTTCAGTAAAGAAAGAAACAACAAAAAACAAAGTACGGTTTAAAGAAAAATGGAAATATAAGTACATCTACGTTTGATCTTTGATCTGACATAGGAACGCGGAAAAAAGAAACGGTGAGAGTGTAAAATACGGTTGTAGTGATCCGTGTTGCACTTTTACTGTCTTTGAGTCCGCTGTAAAATCACAGAAACGGATAGTTTCTTGCATCTCATCTGTTTCTGAGGCTCTTTGTTGCCCGAGTAAAGAAAACAGGTTTTCATGCTAACACCAGTCACTCTGTTCTACTTACTCCAAATAGAGTTTGTTTGACTCTCACCCCTGCAAGTCTGAGGCAGGAAGCCAGAAAGGTAATGTTAAAAAGCAGTGAAGAAAAGGAGAGAGGCAGAGATGGCAAACGTGTGTTATTGATGACTCTGTTAATAAATATTGAGTCCCTTTCCTCATGCATTACTGTAGAAAGCTGGTGTGGCATGGTAGTGGAACTTGTGTGCGTCTGCCTTTTGTTCTGAGGCTTCCAGTCACACTGAAAGAATTTACAGCGTCCCTGATCACAAACAGACTCATTCGCACGTTACTTTCCAATTGATTTACTGCTATCATCATGTAATTCATCAGAAATGTTATTAGAAGAGTTAATTCCATGTTTTTTCCCCCTATGTTTGAATCAGCTCATATTCTTAGTTGCTGGTATCTGACCACAATCATTCAGGGCTTGTTTTACTACCTAGAGAAAAAGCCATTTGTCGACACTCCTTTTTTGCTCCACGTGAAACTGCAGCTTCCTCGAACTTGAAAATTGCCCAAGAGATATGATCCATCACACTAACGCTGCTCTTTGAGTTGGGTTTTGTCATAAAACCTCTTTTGCTTTTAATTCATTTAACCAAATTGGATGTTTCACTTCAGTGTGCGCAATGTGCTGTGCTCTGCTTGCTTACTTAATCACCTGAAATGCACAGAAGTAATTCTTCTAGAGAAAGCTTCTGTATGGAAATGCCAGGTGAAACAGCTTGACTCGTAAACTTTGCTACATCTGTTTCTGTCCAACATCAATCAGCCTGAAACTGTCCGCAGGAACGTAAACATGAATTTGTCTGATTTCAAGTGTCATGCCGTGCTAAATGATTTGAGAAAGTCTGAAGTCGATGTAAACGGAAAAAGTGAAAGGGCTCAAAGTTTAAACAGTGAGCTATGCTTTAGTTTCACTCGCTGATATACAAAGCACACTGCGGTAGACCTGCTTACAGACCGTCAGTAACGTAGAACCGGGAGCCTCAGATTGGAAGTTTTTGTGTTTGGAATAAAACGTTCTGCTTTTTTTCCCCGTGAAGTTTGCATTTTCTTCAAAAGTTTTCTCATTCGAAATTATAACTGAATTACACATTATTGTGAAATGCTATTTGTGCTCGCCGTGCCACAGTAATTTCTGCCGGGTGTTTGTGTTGTTCCTGATCTGGGTGCAGGCTGAGGGGGGTTTCCTTGCCGTTTTGTTGGCTTGGTTCCATCGTTGTCTCTCACGGCCGCAGCATGAGACCAAAAACTTGCTAACTGCATTGTTTTTATGAATAGCACCTTTATCTTTTAATCTCCCTCTCTCTCTGTGAGACATCTAAACTTTCTCTTTTAGTTTTCTCTTTGATAGTTACTCAAAAGAATTTAATTTGGAATATTAGCATTTTTGAGGATGTTTGGAGAAATCCTGGATGAAACCCTACAGTTTTATCTGAAAGACTTCCATTAGTTTGAAATAACACTTCTCTCTGTGGAATCTGTCCCTCTGCTATCTCACTAACTGTCTTTGCTTGCGAGCATTTATTCCAATAAGGGACAGACAGTGACTCTAATGATGTCTCAGCTGTAATAGCGAAGAAATGGCTTTCTCTTCCATGCTCCCCCTTCGTCCTTTCTTCTTCCCCTTATCCCTCCTTGCCTTGATCCCGTGCTGCCTCTCTGCTCTCCGTCTCTTTCTCTCTCTCCTTCCTTCCCTTTCTCCCTCTCTCTTTTTGTCTCTTCTTGCCAGGCGCAGAAAATGAATGAATACAATTAGATATTTTCAGAGTCCCTCCACGGTTGATGGTGGAGAAAGACGCGCAGAGGTCAGGCACACTCTGAGAGGATCTCAGGGAGAGGTCACACACATACGGAGAGGAATAACGAAGCAGAAAGTTGGCTTGCAACAGACAAAGTAGTAACTGCAACTCTCCTTGAAGTGGAAGGTGTTATTAACATAAACAGTTTGATGCGGTTGTGGTCATGCAAATTGCTCAAGGTGATTTGTATTTTGCTGCATAATTTGTAGCTCAACCAATGAAATTTTCTAACAAGCTGCTTTAGACCTGTATATAGTAGTGTTGCTCCTAGTATTAGTCTGCTTTTGTTGCTGTCTTGATTGGCTCATCTTTGTTTGTGTGTGTGTGTGTGTGTGTGTGTGTGTGTGTGCGCCAAATGAGCCATAAGGTCATAAAGGGCTTGTTTCCGCTTCTTCATATTCCTGGATACTGCAATAATCACATGTTTCTGCCTCTTACTTCTCATTACCTGTCATAGACTAGTGGGTCATGAATATATGTATTATCAATCTGTGCTTGCATGTAGGTGCATTGATTTATACTAAGGCACAAATGCATAAAGTTGGAAAATCATAGTCTCTACATGCATTTGCCTTTAACAAATGGGAAAATTTTATATTACGTTATCATTCGTATGATTACAAATTCTGAATACCTGTAATTTTTAAAGTCAAGTGATATTGCCCTGTTTTAGTTGCTCCTAACCTCCTCATCGTTTTCATCCTGACTCACTCTGTGTTCTACTCTTTCCTCTCCCTCTGTCCCCCTGTCTGCAGGCTGATTAGTTCTTGTTAATGACCCCTTGCTCTGTCATTTTTTTTATGCTTGTGGCATTGGCAAGCACAGCCACCGGCAGAGCTGCAGGGACTGCGAGCGGAGGGGACACAAAGAGATCGAGGCAGAGAATAAAGACCAAAAAAGAAAAATATAGGACTTGATAGAAAACCAGCAAATTGTAATGATAGTGCTGGGCAGTATAATACTTTTATTCAGTTTAAATGTAGTATTTTTGTCACCAGACATGTAAATGCACTTTCCATTTAAATTAGATTTTTTTTTCCTATTAACTAGAAAATGAGCCCAGCAGGCAGCAGTCAATGCTTAGTCAATGTGCTTGGCAGAGCAGCTGTTCTTCAGTGAGCAGTGGAAGAGGGGTAGGGCTCTTGGCCGTGACCCTTGTGAAGGAACTATGCAGCGGACAGAAGCAGCCCTGTCGTCGGGGGCGACTGGTCAGACTGTAGACTTGCATATGCTAATCCTGGTGAAAGCACCTTATGACGAAAGTACGGAAGTGTATTTTTATATAACTAAATATACTTTTATATGTTAATATTTTCATCTTTGTCTATAGATATATATATCAGAAAACTCGTGTTTTTTCATTAGTAGATATATATTAATGAGTAGCGATATCATACTGGTAAACTGTAAAATTACCACTTTTAAACGTTATTTACTCCAAAAAGGCAGGATTGCTTTAAAAATAAAACATAATTTCTGAAGCGCATAATTCCCTTGCCCGGACAACCACACATTAATGTCCAGGTAATTGTTTTCACACTAGTCACACCAAGGTCAGATGGTGTGCTGAAACACTGCTATCAGCTGAGTGATCTACTTTTCAGCCCTCATTCAATTGTTGGCATTCAACCCATGGGGGAAACAGTCTGTATAGTTGTACTTGGAAACAATAAAGTATTTACCAGCTTATGCAACTTCCACGTGTGCAAATCTTGGTGCAAGACTTATATTCTGTTATGAAAATGTAAAGACAAAAAACCTTTACCCTTTTTTTTTCTTTGTTGCCTTTGTACTAGATGCATTTGTTTTTTATTTGCAGACTGATTTATTTGTTTGTTTGTTTTTCCGCGCCACTATCGCAGGCCTCTCTGGCTAAAATTAACCAAAAAAAAAAAAAAAAAAATCTAAGTTGTATATTTTTTTTCCTACCAACTCTAATTTTTTTCCTCTTAAAGTGAATTCATATCATCTGAATCCAAAGTGTACTCTTACTGTGAACACGGCAGGTTAATTTATGGTTTAAAAGGTTAAATAAACATAGAACTAAGAAGAAAATATGTATAATGCATTTTAGGAGATCAAAAAGAGTGGTCAACGGGAATAAATGATCACTTTAGTTCTAATGAGGGTTCAAACACCAATCCAGAAAGCTCGCGCGTTTGTTACGATTCTCATTCGCGGCTGAAAATGGCGCTTAACCATATCCATCTTCACGTCCTCTGCGCTCTTCCATAAGATGGAGGCCTACAAGCAGCTGTTATAACGCTCGGTTGGTCTATCCCCCCCTGACCAGAAAGGGGCGCTACTGAGAGAGGTGTGATACCTTCTGTGCCCTCTGATCTCAGTTGAAAGGAGTAGTGTTGAAAGAGATATATATATCTATATTGGTATAGACCAGCACTTTCTGTTTTCTGTGTTTGACCTTGTTAGACTCATTTACTGTAAACTTCATATTATTTTTACAGGAACTACACGGATACGTGTGTAAGGCCAAAACAGCTGATGGGTTTCTTTAAGAAAATAAATAAATAAATGTTTTCACTTATTTTGTCACCCGTCACTATTTGAACTGGAAAATGTAATGGGAGCGATTGAGACTGTTCGGGTTTTTTGCCAGGCACATTTTCCACAGATAATTCCTTTCATGGTAGACTGGCTTCGGACTGTACGCTGCCGTTTTCCTTATTTAACTTGGGGTGCTGCGGGGGAGTGACTGGATGTTTTTCTAGCTGGGCAGCAGTGTGGAGAATAGATCCCAGAAGAGAACACATCTCAAGCTTGTGAATAAAGACCTAATTGACAGGTTGTAGCCAGTTGTAAATGACTCATGAGGTAATTCATCTTCACAGACAGACTGAGAAACACACAGTTGGGTTGTAAAGTTGTGTGGTCTTCTTTCTCTTTGGTATTGACACAATCTTATTGATATATTTGCAGACTTTTACAGCCCCGCCGCAAAAAGAAAAATTAGAAAATATAAAACACTGATTTTAGATTAGGACGGCGTTAACTCCTTCACCACCTGTGATTATTTTAAAATGGCTGACACAGCCTGTTCTGCTTTCAACGAGTTCCTTCTTGTTTACATTAACATGGCCATGAAAAAGTGGACTAAATATAGGTCAAAGCACAGAAATGTAAGCAAACAAAAACAAAGTCACACAGTGCTGTTTTTCACTTCGTTAACTCTGTGGTTCTAACAAGACATGACAATAATAAGCTAGCTGCATTAGCTTGTTTGAACTGACAGTAGAGAAAAATACTAGCAGCCAGTGCCCCCCCCCCCCTCCCCCCCCCCCAGCGCTGCGCTGCTAGACTGAAAGGCAGCCATTGTTCTGCTCTCTCTGTCCACTCCACATAGCCAGGGCTGAAAGTAGCGCATGCCTTTTAATCGGAGGGGGAAAAAAAGAGAGGCCAAAGGAGAGGAGTGAGGGAGAATCACATGAATGGCAAGGAGAAAGGGAGCGCGAGCAGCTGAAGTAGTAGTATGCTTTTGGACAGAAAAAGGGAGGAGAGGAAGAGCATAATGCAAGTGCCAGACACTGCTGGGGCTGCTATGTCGTAGTAGTAGCCAGGGGTGTCACAGTGTTTGGAAAAGAAAAGATGGCATTCTCTCTTATTTCCAACTGCCCTTTCCCCATCTTCTCTTATGTTCTTCCCTCAACACCATCCGGCTCATCGACCCCCCCAGTTTCCACCCCCCTCAGTTCCTTGTCTGGCTTTGCCACATTTTAAAGATGCATGCAGCTCGCCGGCTGTCTCTGTGTCCCGGGTGGCGGCTGTGGTTGGTTGGTGGTAGTTCTCCTGGGGCTAAACTCTGGGTCTTCACCCTGAGGAGATGTTGTCTTTACGGTTTGAGTTTAGTGACACTGGGGCTTTCTTCCACAGAGACGGGATTAATCCTGCTCAGGTTTAGACCCCTGCTTTTGTTTCCTCTGACACTAAAGACTCCCACACACAGGGTTGTGTTTACTCGGGAGTTGGTGCTGTGCTACTAAGTTGCATCTTATTCTTAACTACTGTGACACATTGCACGCTGTGCCCTTGAAAGTGCATTTTCCACTGCAAAGCATGTATCACAGTCAGAATGCCAGGGTGTGTGCTATGTAGCAGCTTAATGGAAGGTTTCGTTCCAAAATGGTAGATATCTGCTGTGGCGACAAATTGGTACAATAAGAGCGAGTCGTTTTTGTCCTTAGACGTAAATGTACTTTAGAAGCAAAGACTGTGATGAATAGTGTGGATAATTACGCATGATTGTAATTCAAATAGTAGATATCTAAATGTGAAAGAAATCTCTTCATATTTGTCTCTAGCTGCGCCACCTTGGAGTTTAATAACTCTAAAAACAAATGAAAATGATCTTTTAGAGATATCATTCTGCATTTCTCAAACTTCTTGTCAAGATGAAGTGCAGTTTATCTTTTTTAAATCACTACCTTCTACTACTACTACTACTACTACTCACATTAAAAGCGTTTTTTTCCCAGTCCAGGCTTTTTATGAGGCAACAGATGCCGATGTTTGATCCAAACTTTAAGGAGAATCTAGAATCAAGCAGTTAATAAATCATACTTTAAAAATGTGTAACACTGAACCAAGTCTAGCATCCTCCGCTTTGATGGCTTTGATGCTCAGACGAGTGTGCGTTTTGTGTCTTTTGGCGGTATCTTTCTGTTTACTCGCATGCCAGTGGCTAGTTACTTGTGCGCATGCTCGAGTTTCTGTTAGCATGCGTGGTTATCCTGAGACGACCTCTGCTTCGAAGCCTGCTTTAATGAAGCAGCAGAAACGCATACCTACTACTACGGCAGAGCGCAGCACTATTCTTGACCCAATTCTCTGAGCCTGCTCCTCTGAGAGCTGCTTGATAGTTTTCCCATTTTGTGAAGTTGCATTGTGTTGTGCATGTGCGCGCTGCTTTTTGTTTGTGTGATGGTTGGTATTTCGGTGTGAAACTGTACTGAGTGTGGTTTTTTTTTTTTTTGGTTTTTTTTCCCCTGAAGAGAAAGTGATCGATCCCCTGAATGTGTGATGAAACCCATCTTCTCCCTCTTCCTCTCATCTCTGCCCAGCGTTGACTGGTCTGGCTTATTCTGAACATTATCCCACAAAACCAAATATGACACCCCAAAGAACATAGACCGACGCGCACGCATGCACGTTTACCACTCCGATTTAGGCGGGTAGTTCATTATTTCTTTAGCGAGGTTCAAGTTGCAGGAGATGTGGTATTTAGTCTGCTTGTTTATTTTCTTCCTTTAAATCAGCAAGCAGTGAGGCTCAGAGTGCAGCAGCCTTTGAACCGCGGCCTATCCCATGACTGCAGCCCTGAGTATTAACCCAGAGCCACTGAGAGGCTTAAAAAGCCATCAGCTCATTGTCCGGAGACACAAAAACCCCCTTCCTCTAAAATCCCCCCACCCCATCCATCTCTTCTCTTTTCCTCCTTCCCTCCATTCTTAGGAATGCCTTGAGCTGGCCTCTGCTGGCATTCATATTAATCAGTTTTAAGGGTCTAATGAGATAAGTGAGACTTAAGGGGAGTCCCCAAAGTGGCCTAAGCCCTCCAGATAAACAGAGGTGATGAGCGCTGCCTATGGCTACATCCTCAGGAGTGTGTGTGTTTTCTTCAGGATAGTCATGCATACAAAAGTTTTTAATGTCCTTAATCTCACTGTTGAGCTTTGAGAATCAAAACAATACCAAACTGGATCAGTCATCACTTGCCTCGTAATTGTAGAGGTGATAATGGACATGGGTTTTGATGCTTTGTTGGCTGGGTTCCAGAATTTTTTTTAAGGTAACTTCTTCCTACGGGCATTTTTTTTGCCCTTAACACATAGCTGCTTTTGTCTTTCTTACCTTGCCTCGTATCTCTGAAATATAGGACAGTTGGTTTACTCCCGCTCTTTTGCTCTTTGTGCCATATTGTCCCCTCTTTCCTGTCTCTGGGATTACCAGATCTTTAACTGTACTGCACTGGGGTCTTGGGATCCCGCTGAGGTGACCCAGCATGCCCACTGTTAGCATTAGGCTCCATGTTGTGGCTGCAGCACTTGAGTGACAGTTGCGTCCACACTCCACCTCCCCCTGGTTTTTGGGGATTTTTTTTTTGTTTTTTTTTAAAAAAAATCTTTTTTTCTTTTTTTAATCCGTAACCTAGCCCCTCCCACCTCTATGTCTATTGTTCGTATGTGTGTGTTTGTGTGTGTGTGTTGTTGTGACACTAGCCAGAAACATGGACGTTTATATATACAAGACCCGTCAGAATCGAGTTTTGATTTTAAAAAATGAATTCTTTAGAAAACTGTGATTACAGCTACTTGGTAAGAACAACCTTCTTAGGCAAATTAGATTATCTGTAATAATCTGCTTCAACTCCACGTGTAGAGTTCTGTTAGAGTGCTGTTAAACTTAAATATTTGATTTATGATTTTATTTATTAAATTATTTCCTTTACAGTTCAGTTCATTTTTATTTCAAACATGTGCCTTCACAATCATTACAAAAATTCATTCCACTTACATACAGACACTTATTAGTCCCTACCCCCTCAAATTTGACCTTTCATTGATTTAATTTTCTTTTAGCCTTAAATTAAACAAACAACATATGAAGAAAACGGTCTTCTTTCTTTTGCACATTTGGGTTCTTGTGTAACAGATGGCCTGGTTGAACTATACAGTAGAACTACTGGGAGGCGCGACAAGCCATCAGAGTTCAGTTTCACCTGCTGCTCTGCTCCTCAGGGCCGTAGGACCCCACGACCGGAGACATTCCAGCCAGGATTAGTGCGTTCATGGCAAACGGAAGCACAAATAGGAGGGAGTGAAGTGGCTGTTCACTCTGCTTTTCTTTTTTTTTTTTTTTTTTTTTTTTTTAAGAAGCAGAGGAGCATTTGGCCCGCCTGTTGCTTTTAAAATGCTTCTAAAATTTTATAGCATCACTGCTTTGTGTCTTTTTGTTTGTTTAAAAAAAAAAAAATCTAAATATCATTTTTGCTTCCGTTCAATACAGTTTAAACGGTTACATTTTGCACATATTTAATACAGAAAACATTCTTATTTATAAAATATTTACAACAAAAAAATTTACTGTTTGATCAAGAGAAGTAGCAGCTGCTGCTATGAAATTAAATAATTAAAATAAATAATTGTGTTAATTCCAGTATTTTTTTTTTTTTAATTTCTTTAAAAATTGAAAATATATCTTATTTACATTGAATAATTGCTCCTTTATATATACGTGTGTGTTTTGGGGGGGTTTTTTTGTTGCAAAGTTGCCGTCTGTTTAGGATTCCTTTCATGGAAATGCCTGAAATTTTGCAGATGTCTCAGTGGTGATATTTTTTTATGAGGTACAGAGTTGTGGTAGACCATTAGTCCGCGGGAAATGAGATGCCTCATATTTCTCCTCTATTGGATTAGAGTGCGTGCTTGGCTTTGGGTGGAGTGATGAAATATTCATTACTGTTTGTGATCTCTAAGAAGAGTAGTACTTCTAAACCTTAGCACGCGATTTCATGAAAACTCTAGTACAGGTAGCATGTTTTAAGCCTGAAGGCAATGAAAGGTTGTCTGCTTAACTAATTTCACTGACCTTTCACAAACTTTCACAATGGCTACCATGACCAGAAACCTTTGTTTGCCTGTTTTTTGTTTTTGTTTTGTTTCTTTTAAAATAAAGGCTCATCTCTATATCCATATGTTTTAATAATCCTTTGTTTGTATAAGTGCATATCATGATAACTCTGCCCCTGGATTCTGGCTTTCTCGTCAACAGGGTGACAGGTGTCATTTGCAAGGCCCGTGAAGGTATCTGGCTTGTCAATCTGTGAGCGGCATTGGGTTTGCAGCAGCTTTAATAATGCAGTACAGTCACACTTTCCATGTCCTTTCTCCGGGATGTAAAGAGCTGTACTTACATTAGGCTCAGGTCAGATTGTGTCTACAGTCGTACATTAGCGGCAAAGCTTTCCTGCCTGTATCACTGTTAAGAGGAACATGGCACGAAGATGGCTGAATTATTCACACTCATAATCGGCCTTTATGTCCCGCTGCCAAGCCTGACCCCACTGTTATTCTAGTGCATAATTGATAGTGCTCAGAAGTGGAAAAGTTAGAAAAGCAGAAGTAATGTGAAGCGAAAGTGTAGTCAGGCAGCACAAGATGGGGAAAAGGGGGATAGAGGGATGGAGGTGGGCCCCTGTAGGAGTTTTTACACTGAGCTTGTGTTAGCCTTTACGGGGCTTAGGCCCAGCTAGCATGAGGATCGCGTGTGTAGGCGAGCCAGACTAGTCTTTTGAGGCGGGGGCCAGGATGAGGAGGATGAAAGGAGGTGGGAGGGAGAAAAGATGGGGATCCTGAGTAACAAGGCCTGACGCTGAGCCGCCCCAAAATGTGGTCATTCTGCGTTAATCTAGTACTTCAGTGTGGGCAAATATATTTTATTAAACTGAATTTAATTACCAAAAAAATTATGTATTTTATTTATTTTTTTCTCCTAAATTATTTTTTAAAAAAGAGTATCCACAATAGTTTTATTATGTGTCAAGTTTCTAATCATGGGTTTGGATTTGTTTGGCCCTAATCCACCTTTTTTTGGTTTTTTTGTTTTTTTGCAATAGCTGCTTGCTCAGACAGGTAAGACAGGCATTGACATCACATTACAACCATGTGATACTATGATCAATAAACAGCAACCCGAGGAGAAGAGCAATGGCTGGCTCAATTCCAACAGTTAAGAGAGGCCATCTATTGAGAAATCGATTTAGTCAACCTCTTGAAAATGTTTAAAGACAATACTCAATAGTTAAAAACACTATTCCATATATTATTTCAATTAGCTGCAATCATCATTTTCAGTTCCCAAAATAAACTTTTGCCTGCTTTTTATTTTTATTTTTTAAAAATTAGCAATAATCAGTAATATATATTTTCCACCTCATTACACAATTGTTCTTTGTTAATCTGCTTAAATAAATTGAACTTTTTTCCATGGAAGTTTATATGTTTCAGGTGTTAATACAGCCTCAGGTGTAGTCTGTTTAACACCTCTGTGACCCTTAACAAAGCCTGACTAACTGCTGTCTAGCTCTAACTTTTGTGTTCCATAACAAAGCCCTTTAGCTTTTAATAACAGCACAACCCTGCCAGTGTCAAGAGAAACCTGAGATAAGGTCCACATCAGAGAGTTGGTGGGAACTGTTTAATCCGCTTCTCGAAACCAAACCAATGCACAACAGGCAGGGATCATGTTTGGCAAAGTGGCCCGCTTTGATGGAGGGATCGTATGGTGTGAGTAGGAAGAGCGGGGAATAATGGAGGAAAAGAAAGACGGATAAATGCCGGTAGTCTTTTACGGAGCTGTGAAAGAAAACATCTGGAGAATAATACAGGGAGTTGTACAGGGCGTGTGCTAATGCTTACTCACACAGACATTCACACGTAATGTCATAGCAGTATTACATGTTGTAGGTTCATTCAAGTTCTTGCCTCCGATCACAGTTTTCACGTGTGCAAATAAATTGCCCAGATCGTAGTGAGTGTAATTTTCACCCCCTCAAAATAAAGAGACTTCCAGTATTCTCTTATCTCTTATTTTCCAGGACTGATAACGCTGTAGTCGTGCCACACATCTCGTTAAAAATTTAAATGAAAGCATTACGTCAAAACCCTGTTTTTGGTCAGCATCAGTTTTGCAGTATGTTAGGTAGCATCTTTCACCGGAGTCGGTACAATGTGGCCATAAAGCCGTCGAGTGGAAACATTAACAGCGATATGTCTCAGAAACTAATAAAACCAATTTATGAGTGCACTTAAGGCCCATACACCTACTGGAGCCATTCTATAAAGATGCAGACAGAGATTGTACCAAACTCTCCCCAATTACCCACATTTAAAAGTAATAAATGTGGATCGATAAGTGATAGAGGGAGGTTAATCTCTGACTTACCCAGTTATTTCCAATTTAGACACTCCTTTTCAAACTAAAATTGCAGCATTTACAAGCTTACCATTGATTTGTTTTGTTTTCTTCCTACAGGCTAAATGCATTGAGCTGTTTTCGCTGTAGTCTTCCAGAATTAATGTTCTTGTCTTTTGTAGTCTTTAAAAAAGTGTTTAAAAAGAGAATTGCCGATTTCTTATTATAAACAAAAATTGCAGGGAACAAAATACTTTTTGGTGTAATGATTCCTTTTATGTGCTAATGACTCGTTTATAAATTTCCCATAAGAGGAAAGAATTTTAATTAAAGGAAACTTAAGCAATCTGCATCACTGTATTTGGTAAACAACGCTGCTGCCCAAAGGCGCCGAAACGATAGTTGCAGCCCTCTGTGGTCATTCATCAGTAACATATGTGAAGAGGTCAGTGTGCCCAGTTGAGCTCATATGCTTACTTATGGGCTCAGTGTGCCAGTATGGGAGTGCTATTAGCACAGGCAGGTATGGATTAGACCCCTTTCTGTCTCACTGTGATGTTCACTGAGGGAATCCTCCTCCTGCAGTAGACGGGACTCTCTCAGTTCTCTGTTCAGACTCGGCTTACAAAGCTCTACACTTTCACTTTTAATTTGAATTGACAATTTATGCCTCCAACCTGATGAGACTGCATCCCGTAAATCATTTCTCTGTGACCTTTTACACATTCTGTCCTAAATGAGCCCCGCCCCCCCAAATCCCCCATCGGCACTAGTGTGTACTGCTATTAATATGATATAATAGCTTATTATGGTGTCGCTAATTAGATTGTACAGCAGTTAGATGTGTTATCATTCTGCTGTGCCATTCGTTGCTCCAAAACTGATCTGCTTTTACATAGTTACATGTAAATGTGCAAGTATTCTATATATTTTAAGTGTGAACGGAAACTATGCAGAAGTTCCTGCATGTGATTTCTTTATATTGTACATCATGATGAACCCTGAGAGCTGCTGATGTACTGTCAAGACAAACGTCTCATCAGAAAATGCAACCGTCAGTGCCTGTGGATGGCATTTAGTTTAAATTCACACATGGCTGATGGAGGATGAACTGCAGTCTGTTTGATACATTTGTTTAAACGTGTTAATTAGGAGTAGACTTTTGTCTGTAGCCAATTAATTAAATGCCACGGCAAAACTCAGATTAGCCATGCATTTATCTGCTTGCAAACTATATTTTGATGTATGAGAGTTTGATTTATGATTGATGCGGAGTTCTTCGTTTGCCATTGCTTATCATTTGGAGTATTAAATCAGCACTACAGCTGTCAAAATATGAGTTGATTGTATCTCAGCTCACAGTTTTCAACCCCCACCCGTTTTCCATCCCCCCCTTGAAAACAACAAAGAGAACATTACTTTGGTACAGTACACGCTGGTATTTTACTGAGTGTGTTGTGCAAATGTTTTACTTCCACATATCTGGACACAGAATAATTCCCCTCATTCTGTCTTTGTTTTCTCTGTGTCTCTGCTGGTCTTTTAATTGTGAATTTTTCTAGTGTTTTACAGTCCAGTAATGATTTTATAGCAGGCTGTTTTATACCGGTGTCCAAACCACCAGCCTGTGGGAAGATTTAGTGTGTAGACGCTGTTGGGTAGTGAGCTCTAATTGGAAGGTCAGGGGGACGCGTTTTAGAGTAGCGGGAGATCACCTGCCTACTGCAGATTTAAAGGTTATCCAAACCCACCTGCAGACATAAAGATGTAATTTTCTTGTTATTTCTAAATGGGGAATATTGAACGCTGAACTCATTTAAATAAAACAATTGTGTTGAAACTTGCTGTAAACATTCAAAAGATGCAAAGAAGCAATTATCACCTTGTGGCTGAAGTTGTATGTTTGCATATGTTTGTTACATGTTGTGCTAGTTCAAAAAGGTGCGAGCACGTATTCTTCTTAGCCGTTTTCACACTAGGACGCTTTTCCCCCCCGTTTCCTTCTTGAGAACAGCTGCCTCTGCTTCTGCGTGGCATGCCAGGAGTTAACCACAACCTAGGCTTGGCTAGAAGTCTGAGGCGTCTGTGTGCTTGACACTATGTGTGTGTCTGTGGGGCTACTTTTCTGCATTTCGTGCCACATTTCGTGTCTATCGCCAGCCCGTCTCTCACGCTTGCCTGGTCCTGTGTCGTTGATGGGGTTTGGGTGGAGTGAAGGAGGGTGTAGGGAGGAGGGTGGCCAGTAGATAAGTGATGTCTGGCGTACATTGCTGATGTAGGCGGGGGTAATGTGGGCCACATGGTGGGCATACAAAAAGATATGTCTGGGTGATTCTTGGCACGCGATGTCTGCATAAACACAGCACCCACCTCTGACATCGCGTGACATAGAAAACTACGGTTTTTCAGCTTCCAACCTGATTGGACATGTGAGAGCTGCATTGTGCACCTGTTTATATCTATGTCTGTTAGTGTGTGCTGCGTTTTAAACTGTGCATCCAAGTGTGGCTCTGTGCTTTTCCACCCACCCTTGGTAGTAACACAGTTATTGACAACAGAAGGAAAGGTGAAGGTTCTGCAGACAAAGAGGCAGAATGTGCTGACCAGAGCATCCAGTGACAAAGGGACTGGGGAGTGTGGGCTGAGACAAGGGTGCACAGAAAGTAGATGCACCATAACAGCCTGACTCAAATGAACCAACTTGGCTTCCTGACCAACACTCCTCTTATTTTTTGTATTTTATCTCATCCTTTCTCCTTCACTCCCATTCTGTTTTCTTTTTTCTCCTCTTTTTTTTCAGGGGGCAAAGGGAATTGATTTTTTTTCACCCCCCCCTTCTTTTATTTAATACCCCTCTGCCACTGCCTGCCCCTCTCAGCTCCAATCAATACAGTATCTGCATGCTCACTGGGATAAAATACAAGCACACACTATATAACGCTGTGACAGTGGGGGGCTGATGTTTCTCAAACCAGCGTCCTTTTGTTTGTTCATCCTTTTACCTGTCTTCTATTGTGCTTCTTCTTTATTATATTCACTTTATGTGCCTCTTCTGCTTTCTCGCCTCCCTCTTTGCACAGTGAGGATATAATGCAGAAAGGTGAGAGAGTTAAGAGATTGAGAATGCATTTACAGCTCCCCTCTTGTCCTGTGTGCCTCCTTCTCCTCCGCCGCCTCCTAGGGCAGGTTTGCAATCAGAGTCCGAATGCGTGTATGTGTGCTTGTGTAAGTAATGAGTCATATTGGGGTCAGTGACAGTGAACGCGCACAACGGCGCACAACACCATTATAACCTAGTACCCTGCCTGGACATGGTCTGTGGGTGTATGCGCATTTTAAGGTTAACATGTTTGCGAGCAGGTTAAACCATACGTGCAGAGCTGACTCGATCTGCATTCGTCTCTGCTTTAACCTTCTTTGTCCCAGCTGAGCTTTGTTCCGAGAGAAACAGCCGAGCACATGTACGTCCAAGCACATGAACACTTGCTAGAAAAGCAGGCAGTGGGACAGGGTGACACACACTTGCAAACACACTGACACCTCATCCCCATCCCTGTCTCTTTGCTTCTCTTTCTTTCTGATTGCTGCTCCGCTATTTGACTATATTCAGCAATTTCGAGGAGCAGCATTGAGAGCTGTCATGCCCAGTGTGGAGCTCCCATGCTGGGCTTGCTGTTTCCTAGAGCTCCCCTCTCTGATGACAAATGACCTGTGTCTCTGGATCAGACACTGGAAGCTGCTGTGGGGGTGGGGTGTGGGAGGGATTAATAGTGTAAAGCGCTCGGTTATATGAACTGAATTTAAAAAAGGTACTTGTCGAAGGCAGTAAAGGGGGAAAAAAGACTCTCAGACATGGTTTGACCCATATCTGGTGAGAAATGGAGCCTTTCATGTGACAAGGACCTCTTTCACCTTTTCTGTTTATTGAGTCACCTTTAAAATGCACAGAGTATATTTTTATCATGAATTATGTACGTAAGACATTTGTGGTAGAGCCTGTTAAACAGGCTTTAATTACACAAATATTTATCTAATAACAGAAGCAGGTAGATACACCCATATCTGTGTACAGTACAAGTACACACAACTACACAGTTGCTTATTGAACATTCCCAGTAGCCTGAATACACTATTGTAATTTCTACAAAGAACCTTGGATATTCATGAAGAAGAATACAATAGGTTCCGGTTAGACTTTTGGCTTAAAAAAAAAGAGTAATTTAGTCCCATTAGAATGACTGCTGATTTGAGACACTATTATTTCTGTGTAAATGGCCTCTGATTCACCACATGTCACTGGAAGGGGCAGCCCAGGAGGGGCCAGGGTGACTAACAGTTCCTCTTTGTTCACACCAAGGTTTTCAACAGGCCTTCAAGACCTCCTTTTTTTTTTCTTTTTTTTTTTTAAACAGAAATGCTTAATTCATCCCACATGGTTCCCTATTCCTTCGTTCACTTTTCAGCTTTCATTGCATATATTTTCACGTTCGCGCGTACACATCACAGATTGTACCTGTGCACACTCACGCCTCGAGTAGTCGTTTACGCGTACAAACAAAAAGAGATACGTTTACTTTGATGCACAAGCAAACACCTTCAGCCTTGGCTCCTGTTTGGCTGTACCTTCCTCAGTCAGTCATTCAGTGTTAGATCGTGCTGATTCAGACACTTGCTTACAGCAGCATCAGCACTGAGGGCTACGGCAGGCAGACACCATAAAAGAGAAGTCACAGATGTGACAACCAGTGTACAACATCAAGAGATGAGTGCTCTTGATGTTGTACACTCACCTGCTCATTTATTGCAATTTACCTCGGATGAAAGCATCAGTTAAAATACGAAATTTTGTGACAGATGGGATATGACAGGCATTTCACCATGGATTTCCCCCCCCCCTATTGATTCTAAAGAAAATTGACCTCCAAAATTAACTCCGTGGCAAAGTGAATTAACCGCAGGCTCAAGGGTTCAGTTCACCCAAATTACAAAGAACACATTTCCTCACTTAACGCTGAGCTGCATCTAGTGATGCAAAAAGTTTTAATTAGAGTTGGTTTTAAATAATCTTTCTTTAAACTTCTGTTTTTATCCCCCCTAAAGAGGCAATTCTAATTTAGTTTGTTTTGCTCCCAACATTAAAAAATACTGAAAAAGCAGAAGAAAAAAAGACATCTAAAAGCTCCGATAAATACAACGAGAAATATCTTCACGACTGCACACCTGTAGAAGTTGTGTCTGTATAACCAAACTGTACAAAGAATAAACAAATACTTTTAAAATAAAAATTCCGTGAATATTTTCATTTGCCAGAAAGCACAACACACAAAGTGCCACCAGAAATTTCATGTAACCGCCATTTTCCTTTAAAATAGTAGAAATTCTCTTTGGTAAATGTCTGAAGTTTTCCGATTGTACTTGGTAGGTAAGTTCTTCCAAGCATTTTGGAGAAGTTACGACAGTTTCTTTGTGCTTTTAGGAAGTCTCAGTATCTCCTGTCTCTTCGTGTAATCCCAGACTGACTTAATGATGTCGAGATCAGGCCTGTGTGGGGGCCAGACCATCTGCTGCAGGACTGCTTGTTCTTTTTGTTACTTAAGATAGCTCTTTATGACTCTGGCTGTATGTTAGGAGTCGTTGTCTACTTGGTGAGGAATAAATTTGCGACTGATCACACGCTTTCTTGCTGCGAGTGCATAAAGGATAAAAATGTAAAGACCTAAAATGGCTAAAACGTTATCACATGTATGTTTCCATTTTTCATGTTTAAAGGCCTGTGTGGTGGATGTTTTTCTATGTGCTCTTTTTAGAGATGAACCCCACTGACAGTTGATAATTGTGTGAGCGCCACTTTGGATCCTTAGTTCCTGCTGTGGCCTCAGGGGTGGGGGGTGCCCTCCATAGATTAGACACCATCTGTTGGCTGGCATTTGACAAGTACATTGCCCTCTGGCGCACAAACACACAACTGTACACATAACTATGTCACTTATCTACATTTTCCACATCATACTCTTGTTTGTTGCCTTTCATCTTTTCCTACATTCACCTTTGTTTTATTGTTTTCCATTTCCATCATCTTTCCTGACTTGCCTTTTCCTTCCTGTGACTATAATTTATTACTGCCATCATTCTCCTATTTTCCTCTACTTTCATTACTTTCTCTTCTTTTTCTTAATTCACTTTATTGTTCTCCTGCACTGCTCTCTGTGTCATTTATCCTCAACTCTCAGCTTTCCTTCTTACCTAAATATCTTGCACGTCTGGTGGGAGTGTTTGGGTGTGAAAGACTGTCATTAAAGAGATGCCCCCTCTCTCCTGCTGGGTGTAATCATCTATGAAAGAGGACAAATTAATGTTACCACAGCTAACACTGTTGGCTTTGTGTGTGTGTGTGTGTGTGTGTGTGTGTGTGTGTGTGTGTGTGTGTGTGTGTGTCACAGTTTGAGTGGGCCAAGATACCAACATGGCCCACTTTTGTTTCACCCAGCACTCCCTTCTCAAATACTCAACAAATCCTCCTTCAAGGTCACAGCTACTCGGACCAGACTCATTCTCTCTGTCGTGAGTGTGTGTGCGCGTGCGTGTGAGTGTGTGTGCGCGTGTGTGTGTGTGTGTTGAAAATCACATAACTCTTGTGTTCTTGTGCCTTTATGAATAGCGCTCATTCTCTGCTCAAACACAGACATTTTTTTAATTCTATTTTTCAAACAAGCAAATAAACCACAGACTAATTTCACAGGAATTAATGCATTACTTAAACACGTGCCAGCTTGTATGTGAAGAAGTGAATTTGTGTCAGCAATGTGTTTATTTCTTTTACTCTGTTGCTTTATAAGCTCTCTTTTTGTCGGCATTGTTTGTGTTTTTCCTGTGTATGTGTGTGTGGCATCTCTGTTTCATCTTGTCTCCTGAGGTTCAATGCTCCCTGGCTATTCTGAAGGTCAGAGATGACACCATGGGAGAGGGGTCAGTCATCACTGCCACCCCTCCATCTCCTCCTCTTTCCATCTTTCCATCTCTCCATCTTTCCTTTCATGTATTCTTTCCTCTCTCTTGGTATGTGGACTTTATTAAATTTTCCTCTGGGTGGGTGACGGAAAAGACAGGAGGGGATCAGGGGAGTCATCCCCTCTGCTGCTTTCATCTATCTCTCTGCTTTCATTCCAGCATGGGGACTGTGGTTGTTGGGTCCTTGTGCCTGAAAAGGTAACCGAGGAACTTCTGCCCTCATTGGGCACTGCACGTCATGACAGCTCCCTGATTCCATCTGGAGGTCAGAGAGTAGAAAAGAGATTTTTAAAAAGCTTTCTCTCCCCGTTCATATAGTACAAATGCTGCATCCTCTTAAGTCTGACAGAAATGTGAAAACTGTTCAGCATCCTCCTCAATCTTCCTCAATCAATAGAAAGTAAAAATGTGCTTTGCAGCAGCAAAATAAGGTCCAGCCCGGAATTGCTTTGCAAATTCAGTCAGTAAGCTCTTCTTTTAATGACGGCGTCAACACATCTAGTTCTGCAAGTGCACGCACAGTTTTAAATACATGGCAGATTAGAAGCAAGAATACATGAGAATGAGAACTTGTGTGTGACACATGCATTTATAAAACCATGCGTCTCATTTGGACTCATGTACTTATAGAGCAATAAGTACATTAAAGAGCATATAGAGCAACTACTGCATTAGTTTGTAAGCTAACGGGATTTCTGTTTTGGCTTGCATGAGTACGAATATACGCAAGAGACTCTTGGTGGATTAAAGAGAGTAAGCAGTATGGTAGAGTGTGTTTAGAATATTATAAGTAAAGAAAATAAAAAATATAAGCATGTAGCTAGTCTTTGTGCATCTTGTTACTACTCATTTTCAGTGGTGTATCAGTGGATTCATCTAAGATGCAGCAGGAGTAAACTACTGTATAAGTGTAAAATGTTGCTGGTTTTTCAGTGATTCAGCTCTTATTAGAAACTATTCTGCCCCGTGTTTTTTTTTTTTTTTTTTTTTTTTTTTTTTTTTTTCCCTCCTCCCTTTTTAAAAATGGTATGAATCACACCATAGTCTACCCTGGGGCTTCCTGGCTCACACTGTCTTTGTTATTTCCAGGGAATCAAATGAAGTAATTGATTGCGCCAAATGATACTTTCCCCCTTTGCCTGCTGCCTACAGTGTTTGTGCATTAAAGCGTAAGCATGTTTATTTACATTTTGACCCATAAAATAGGAAAATGGAAAGATAATAAAAAAAGGCCAGCTTATATTCCCCCATTGCTCACACCATAATGGCAGCATGCACAGCCATTCATTTGAAAGGAAAAGACAGTCAGTCAAACATGCAGTATTGATATGTGGCGTTTTTGTATAATATTCTGTAACTAATTGCAAAAAAGACCTACCCTGTATTTGCCTAATATAATCATGTGGAGGTCACATTCACTAGAACAAATATCAGTTCCAGTGTGGAGAACCTGTCACAGCAGACACTGTGATTGCAATTATCTGCCAGTTTGTTCAAAAAGGATTATGACAGAGAAATTATTGCTTTTACTTCTGTTTTACTTTAAACTTGCCAACAGAGTTGGATTAATAATTTGTGTTAACAAGAGGCATGTCAGCCTCTTTTCATTCATCCTCAAACAGTGCCCTTCTCGGCTTTCACACATCACCCTGCTGATTATACCTGACAGCTCCTCCTTCTCATCGTCGGAGATGACAAAGTGTTTCTACTGCGTTCCCAGAGTCTCATTCCTCACCCACGGATGGCCCAGATCACAGTAGGAGCAGATATGAGACCAGGGAGGAGATCTGTCATGACTCCCCTTTGTACCTGGAACTCATTTTTCAGCTCTTGGATAGGCAACTGTGTGACATCTCTTAGTGGTAAATGTGATTTATCCACTAAGCTGTTACTTGGTGGTGGCCAACGTGGCTATAGGAGCCGCCAGACTCACAATTAACGCTGATTTATCGGCTACCTCTACAGTTAAACTCTGAATCAGCAGTGATTATAATGAAGATGCTTCTTTTCAAACCTGAGTAGTGTTTTTTTTTTAAGTGCTAAAGTTGATTGAGAAGACGTTTTGTGCTTATGTCGTGAAAATGAAGAACAGCCAGTCTGTAAAATGTGCAAAAATTTATGACTGCACAACTGGAAAAATGGAAGACTGAGGAAAAAGATAAAAATGAAATAATAAAATCGTACTCTCCAGTACACCTTATATCCTTGATGGTTTATTATTAAATGTAATCAGGCTCTATTTGTATTCGTACCACTGCATTCCTTTTCTTTGGAACTGTAATGAAAGGAAGCGCTCAGGCACATATTTTAACACAACACTCTAAGACTTTGTGGGTAGGACAGATAGCCATTTAGCAGTACAGTATTAAACAGGATTAGGATGACTCAATGTGGAAAGGAGGCGCTGGAGATGACAGCTTTAGCCACACATTTCACGAGGTGTCATTTAATACAGCTCCACTGCTGAGCCAAAATTAATTCACTCGTGATGACTTCTGCTCTTTTCATTTTACTTTATTTATATATTTAGCTTTGTTTCATTTTTTCCCCTGTCTCTTTCTGCATTCATCACAGCGAACTTTATTTAATTCCAGTTTTAAATGTGACAGCAATCAGAATACCACCAAATTGCAGGAAAATTAGTCTGTTTCATTTTTCATAATTCTTGACACAAGGGGTAGAGCATAGGTTTCAACCACTCACATATGCCCATTCCTCGTTTTCTTTCAAGACTTCAGAAGCTTAGTTGCACTGTCAACAGGTTTGCAAAAAAAACTGTACATGCACATGGGGTAAAATGGTGATTGCATTTACGAGGCATTAAGAAAACATACGGATGATGAATTTGGAAGTTTTGCATCATCTCCCCCCAAATATTGCAACATAGCATTCATCCACAGTCTACACTCTTACAGAAAACACGGTTTGTTTACTTCACCCTCTCTTCTGGTAAACTCGGAAAGTGGAAATGTAATTTTTGTGGTCAGAACCTAAGAAAGGGATGGTAGCAGTGCCTGAGAAAGATGAAAGGGTTCATGTCTTTACCATCTACCTCCAGTGTGACATAGTGAAGAAATACTGAGATCCGTCTAGGTCACGGCTGAACGTCTGGTCAAGTCTCGAATGTAACGCCATCACATTCTTGGAGCTCTGTTGCTGTTGTACGTTTGGGACTTCTGCAATCTGTGTGGGTGCGTGCATGAACGTGTGCATTTTCACACTTCTGCCATATCAACTTATATTTCCACTGTGTGGTGTAGCATGGGGAGCAGTGGTCTCTGAGGGCTCAGGGTTTATGCTTGTGGACAATTGTGTGAGAATGTGTTAATGTATGTCTGCATGGGGCGCCGACAGGGCTGTCTCTCGGGGTGGGTTTTAATTCCAAACGGACGTGTGAGGACTGGCAGAGTAAAAAAAGTGCATCTATGTGTGGGTGGACGGGGTCCATAGATGCAGTGCGTAAAATGGTTATTGTAGCATAATCAGCATGGTGACCTGAGCTAGAGTTAACATTGAGGAGTTTGACCTTTTCTGTTGGCGGGAGATCAGTAGTGCCCTCCATTCCCTGTGGCTTTTTATGTTAGCATACACTTTACACTGTTGTGCTTCACACACACACACACACACACACACACACACACACACACACACACACACACACACACACATGCACGCATATATGCAGACGTGTTTTCTCAAATGTCAAATGCACGGCAAGATCAGTAAAAGACACACAAAGCTGACAATGTTCAGAGGTGCTACTCATGCATTTGCATCCATTTATGATGCAAATAGATTCAAACCTATAATATTATCCGCTGTTGATGAAAACAGAAACAGGCTGGACAGGTCTATAAACTTCAACGATAAGATGTGGGGCCAAGCTGGAAGGTACACGGTGTCAGAAGTAAATCTTGAAAATACAGGCTTTATATACCGGTAAATTGAAAAACCAGTTTACTGTCACATTCATAAAGATCTGGTCCATAAAGGAGGTCAAGTATGCCGAACTACAGCTATAATAACAAAGTAAGTTTATAAAGTAATTGCTCAAGTGCAACTCAATTTTCCACAGATAGCAAGCACATTAGCTAAATATAAACAAAAAATGTTATTTTGTTGGTTCATATAAAATCCCCAAATATTTAAATTCCTATTTTAAGTTTAAATGCATAAATATTCCCAAACCTCATGTGGAGAATGCTTGGTACATCCTTATTGGTATTTATGGTATTTAGGACAACTGCTTCCCAGGAACCATGGACTGCAACGAAGAATAACAGTCATACTAATAAAATAATAAACAGCTATGCTAAGCAATACATGCCAAAACTATGACGTGTACGTGATCGGAGTTAGCAACTTCTTTCAGAGTTGTGTGGCATCAAGTGCACTCATCACACCCTCTTGAAAGAAAAGAAAGGGGAAAAAAAACTCGTTCACCTTTTGTTCCATTTGCATTTGGGAAATCTGCCCAGTCTTACCTGCCCATGCCCAAGGGAAATAACTACATACTTTACTATGCCTGCAGCTTCGCTTATCCTTTATTCATACCAGCTTTTCTCTACTTTTTTGAATCACTTATTCTCCGAGTCCCTCTGCTTTCATAACATCTCTTGCCCTCTCCATTACTCTCACCTCTTAAATTCTCCCAGCAGTATTAAATTTGTGTTTATCCCTCTAGCCTACCTCCCCCATGTCTTCAGGTCCCCAAGGAGACATCAACAGCACAGAGCCCCAGGTAGGGAGCCCCAGGCTGGGCTCGTAGCTGCTGTGAGAGCGCTCCCAGGGATTTGCGAGCTCTAGAGACCCTGTAGTATCTGCTAAAGGTCTTGTGTTTCGCCACAGAGAGATGAAGAGGGAAAGCAGAAACAGACTGTAAGACAGAGAGGTGAAAAGAGAAAAGGAATTCGGGGAATCTTGTGTAAATTTTAAGATTGTAAAAGGGGTTATATGTTGTTGTAAATTGCTATTTTTGAAATGGAAAGATAAAGCCCCCCCCCCCAGCATCTATGCCATTTAAAGCCACCCTATATGTGAACGCCAGCCTGTCATTTGCCTGACAGAGACAGAACAATTGGTCGCAGTGGTTTCAGAGACCCTGTCTCAATCTCTGCTTTGCACAGGGATGATGTCCCACGCTAAGAAAAAAGCTGGATAATTAACCCCCTTCAGCAATTGTGCTAGCACGTTTCATGTGACCTGCTGAACAGATGCATCTGTGCACACATATGTGCACAAAGGGATATACTGACAAGCATAATCAAGCTCACACACGGGCATTAAAACAGTCAGAAATGCAAACAAAGTGTTAGACCGTTTCAGGCATGGTTCACTTTCACTGAACTTAAAACGGCATGCCAGTAAATGTGAGCTAATTTCAGTATCTTTGCACACAGTGTGGCTTCTCTGCTGAGTGTCTTTGAGTAAATCACACACATACCCTGTAATCTACTCTTCTTTGTTATACAGCCTAGGTGTAAACTTTTTAGCTGTGATGGACAACATTATAATAGGCGCTTTTTTTCACTCATCCGTGTGATTGGAGTCTTCTTGGTATTTGATGATAGAGCACAGCTAAACGAGAGGACAATGAGAAATTTTAAACTGATTGTTTGGAGCTGAGTATTTGTTTAGAGTATTTATCCCTTAAGGACCGGTGTGTTCTTCATTCTCTCTTTCAGTCAGTCATATACTGCAAGTAAACAGTGATTTTTAAACATTTGCTTTCACTAATGAAATAAAGGGAAGAAAACCCTCATCTGATATTAACTACTAGGCATACAGACGTATAGGGCTCTTATTTAGTATTCTAATTAGCTTTAAAAGTACCCATAAGTGCTTTTAACCGCCTATCTTACAAATGCGATTGACTTGTTTGTGTGACAAATAACAGAGCAGAAAGGTTTCCAATATGATTTGCTTGACTCTGTGGCAAACGTCTCTCCCTGCCTTTATTACTGAGCCTGTGCTTAGTGCAGGTCAGTTACATCAGTCATTCTCAGATGGCCTGAGTTGCAATATACTGTATGCTAATTGTTTGCAGCTTAATATGCTACATCAATCAAGACTAATTATGACACTGTTTCGGCACTCTGCTTTGTTTCAACAAACGAGACAGTGAGAGAGGGAGACAGACTGGAACCAAGGATGGCAAAAGGCTCCATAAGCAGAGCAGAACACAAATACGAATGCAAGACAGGATGTGCAGTGCTTTAAAAAAATAGTGTGATCTACTCTTTGTGCAATTCTTTAAGCCTCGGAGGATGTATGTAATGTTTGAACTACACTTTCTCCTCCTCCTGCTTTCGTTCTGGGGTGAGAATTAACATTAAATCAACAACCAATGCAGTGCGCAAATATTAAAATTGGCTTAACAAGTGCTTTTGTGATCCAAATATGGAAGATAATTCTAATGGCTGCTGCATTAAATGTCTTTCATGACTGATTACCTCAGGAATTCCTTTTAATGGGTTCCTATCACACAGTAGAAGCACTTCTAGTTACACTAAATTATTGTCAGGTATTGTGATGCGCTAAGCTTTTAAAATATTATTTCTCCTGTTAGAGAAATGTACACACATACAGAATGCTGTGGAGACTCTCTCTCCCACACACACACACCTTTTAAAACTTCTTGACTGCAGAAGGTGACTCATTGCCAAGTGCCTGGGATGGGGGCCTTCGGCTTGGGAGTCTTTTTAATGGACTCCTAGACAGTCCATTTCTATTGTGTGTGGAGAACAACCCTGGTGAATGCAGCAAATTAATCACATTTGGACTTGGACTAGCTGCCACTCTTTAATATGAGCCCCCTTGCTTAGGTGCAACTACAAGAACTAGAAGGGTCAGACAAGCAGAGAATGGAGGGCTGGGAGAAGAACGGGGGGTAAGGCTTTAGTTTAACTCTGTTGAAAGCGGAACAAGACTGTCATTTTGTATTCCTGTTCGGCCTCTTTCGTGCTCCTGCTGGCATTCCTGCTGCATTTGTAGTAGTAGGCGTGTGTGTGTGTGTGTGTGTGTGTGTGTGTGTGTGTGTGTGTGTGTGTTATACATGTAGGGAGACAGAGAGTGTTCTGGATGTTTTGTTGTGGCAAAGGTCAGCTTGTAGTGCCAGCTGGAGAGAAGCCTGTGAGGCCCCCTGGAAGGGAAGATGTGTTTAAAAAAAGTGGCAAGAGGATGAATGAAAGGTGAAGAGGAAGATGTTGGTGAAAGTTTAGAGTAGGGTGTATAACATGATGTGGAGTAGGTTAGCTTTCATTACAGATTTACTATTTGTTTGTGTCATATTTATTTGTCATGCCACATAAAAGCAGGTGATGCTTTAGAAGACAAAAACATTTTTTTTTAGTTTGTGTCAGTCTGTAAAACAAGCTGAGGCAGAATGAGGATATATAACGTGGAAAGGAGGAGGGGTGGTTAAAGGAGATGGAGGGTGGAGAGTTTAATGGGCAAAGGGATATGAATGCAAGGAACAGAGGAGAAAACAGGCCAAGCAGTGAGAGGAACCCCTTGGCTTGCCGTGGCCCCTGTTCAGTATGCATCCCCACTGTTGGGATGATATTGGGGGCAGAAGAAGGCCATTGTTCCTCTTGGATCTTCCTCTCTATTGAAAAGGGAGATGGATAGAAGAAAGGAGGAAAAGAAGGACAGAGACAGAAAAAGGGTTAGGCTGTGGGGGCTGACCCATGACCCACCATGACCTGCAGACACCCGCCACAACTGGGGCTTTTGTCTGAGGATCCAGCTCTCTGTGACCTCCTCCGTGTAAAATCGAACCCCCAGAATCCCCTCTCCCCCTCAGAACCACTCAAATGTGACAAGGTCAGGGTGCAAACACTACCGGGGGCCCGGGGCAGTCAAACAGAACTAGGAAGCTTCTTTTTGTGTGTGTGTGTGTGTGTGTGTGTGTGTGTGTGTGTGTGTGTGTGTGTGTGTGGCCAAAGATGTGTTTATATGCTTGTGGTCATGTAATGTAATAAGGAGTGGATTGAATAGAAGGGATGGCCCACAGTTTGAGTGTGGTTTAACTAATCCTTGGTTTTATGTACATTTCAACACTCTTTCAGTCCTTTTTTTTTGTGATTGTGAGTGCAATCAGTGCGGTGCCAGATTGCTGCAGGGACTCAATTGTTTTCAAACTAGCTTAAAATGTAAGTTAAGAAGACAGACAACTTATTTTATATATATATAAATAAAAATATATAAAATCCACTTAATTCTCTATTTAGTCTTTCACCATTGTTATATCATACAATATATTCATTGGAGAGCCCTTACACTACTGCAAAAATCACAGGAGCCTGACTGTTTCCATGTGTCGGGTTTTATTGCTGGTTTCCTGCCTTGCTAATGTGGATTTTATCAACAGAGCATGTGGATATTGATGTTTGAGAAAAAAGTAATAGTTTTTTGAAATTTCAGACTAAAGTCTTTATGGTGCAGTTTTAGTAAAGAGTTCTTACACATACAGAAGTCCTATATAGCTCTCTCATACACACACACACTCACTCACTCACTCACTCACTCACTCACTCACTCTCTCTCTATATATATTCACACTTCAAAACAATACGTTTTTGGGATAAAATAAATCACCACAAGATCACACACACCCGCCGTCAAATTGTTGGAACAGCATCCACCAATATAAATGAATTTCATAGACCTGGCCAGTGACTAGAAAACATATATTAACATTTTCCTCTATATTTCAAGCTTGTCAAATGAAGGGGAGTAGACGGGATATACAGCTAGTAAAACTTTTTGACTGATGCTCGTTGACTGGAGTGGAGCATTTAAAGCTGTAGCGAGTGGGAGGGAGAAGAGGGAAAAGAGAGTGAGAAGAGCTAAATGTGGAAAACATGATGCTGGCAGAAAAAAAGCAGGCAGTCAAGCAGTGGGGGATCAAGAAAGGGATGGTTTGACATGGCTCTGTCAAACCAGTGTAATTACTAAACAACCCAAATTACATACCCTCATTTATTTGTACCCTATCATTTACCAGTATCCACATAGCACTCTTTTTACTCCTTCTCTCTGGCCTGTTCATTTATGCTCCTTTTTTCTCCTCTAACATATTTCCCTTTTTTCCTGTTTACAGTACTGTGCAAAAGTCTCGAGTCACGCCTCATTTCTCTATATTTTCCCTCCAAGGAGCCAGACTTTCTCATAACTTTTTAAAGTGGTCCTGAGCAACAGTTCTCCAGGCTTTCTAAAGGTCTTTCAAAGTCTGTCTTTTTTTTCCATGTTTGATGTTTCACTCATTTTCAGTCCAGTCCTTGTACCTGACCACTTATTTAGAGAGAAATGTTTTTTTTAGTTTGTTAATCCACTTAACACTGACATATGAATCAGTCATCCACTGAAAAGTCACCTGACCTATGAGATGAAACAGTGTTCTGCCAACACATAATTTTAAACTGTATCTTTAGGCACTTGTTACTAGCAGTGTGTTGCATAAACACATTTTCTTCCTATTTCTTTAGCTCAACCCAAAGAAAAATGCGAAAGACAACACAGTTTCACAGGCATAAAATAGTATTTTTGACTCCCAAGGAGCTATTAGCCAAAAATTTGGCATATCTCAGCACTGTGTGCATTTTGTCCTTTGAGATTTAAGGAAATTGGACAAGTTGAGGACAAAAAAAAGAAGTGGCAGGCTGAGGAAAAACTGTTCACAGCAGATGAACTGTATCTGAAAGTCATGTGCTTATGAAATAGGAACAAATGTAGGAACAAAGACCTGACAGAGAGCCTGAGAGATGCATCTGGCCCTTCAGTTGATTCATCTGTGTCATCAAGTGTCATGATCTGAACTGAATGGTGAGTGTCGAGAAACAATTTTAAGAAGGGGAAACTAGGGAAAAAAGCTTAAAATTACAGAGTAATTTTGGTAATTTTGTAATTGCCAAATTATACAAGAACTGGACTGAAAATCATTGACAACGGGTCTTATGGAGTGATGAATCCACATTTGAAATTTCTGGTTTAAACTGCCTGGGTAAGGTCAGCAAAGAGGTACAGCAGTGAGTGTCTGCAACAATCTGTAAAATAGAGTGAAGGCTCTATCCTGGTTTTGGGCCATGTCCAAATGGTCCAACTCATCTAAATTGGTGGAGTTTTGTACACAGACAAGTATGGTCAGATTTTGATCCACCATGCAATACCATCTGGAAAGTGTCTGATTGGCAACAGCTTCATTTTTCAGCATGACGATATCCTAAACACACTATTAGTGCTGTAAAAGCATACCTGGATAGAAAAACACACAATGGAATACAATCAGTCATGACCTGTCCTCCCCAGAGCCTGGACCTCAACAGTATTAAAGCAGTGTGGGATCATCTTGATAGAGAACAGAACAAGAGGCAGCCAACCACTAAAGAAGAGCTTTGAATGTCCTTCAAGAAGCCTGGAGAACTATTCCTGAAGACTACTTAAGGAAATTACAAGAAGCTTGCCAAAGAGAGTTCTGGCTATGTTGAAGAACAAAGATGGTCATGGCAAATGTTGGCTTGTTAGAATTGTAGAAACTCTGTTTTGACCACTCTATTTCCATTTATGTTTGCACATGTTTCAATGAATCACACAACCTCTTTCCCATTTTCTTAGCAAAAAAGAAATATGGGCTAGCTCAAGACCTTTTTACAGTGTTGCACATTTTCTGTCATGAGCTCTTCTTCTTCTGTCTTCTGTTCCATCCTTTTAAGCTTCTGGGGTGTAATAACATTTTCGTTTAATTACTTGTCAAGGGTAATGCTAGTGAGGAAAATCATATACAGCTCTTACAAAGATACACCCAACAGATGCTTCTTTGTTAAGGCAACTGAATTAAAAAGAAGTTGGCACTTGGATTTTTAGCACTAATGACAAAGTAGTCTCAAATTTTAGGGTGTAGGCCTTGAATGGCACCCAGCATTACTTGTCTGTCCAAGATACAGTGAAAAGTGATACTTTGTTAATTTCAAGCTCACTGCGGGTGTGAAACGTTATTGTGAGAACATGTATTTACATTAATCCACTGACAGCGAATAAAGCATAATTTTAAACAGCTTGGCCTCTTACATTACCAACGGCACAATACAGGCAACCATATGTTTAGAAATCAGAAGCTTTACTCAGGGTTAGAGTGCCTACATCTGTGGGTTCCTTTGCGAGTATGTACTTGCATATTTTGAAGTGTCTCAGTGTGGATATGTGGCAAATGGTGCATGCTAGTATTAATCCCTTGTGATTGTCTTGTTGTGATTACAGTCTCACAAGTTTGCTTAGGTTGGCACCAAAAGTGGCACAGGCAGACACCAGACAAGTAGCAAAACCCCTGCCACAGACTAAATACCAGGCTAAAAGGTCCATATCCAGTGTCCTTCTGTCTTACCCACAACACACTCACAGGTTTCCTGTTTGGCTTATAGTGTGTACCTTTTTGATTGAGTTGAAACCGCTCTTTATGCTGCCGCCCTGTCTGAAGTGTCTCATTCTGTTTGGGAAAGAATGAAGCACTTAGAGATGTGTCCTATTCCAGCACTTTGTGACTGTTTGCACAACGTGAGACCTTGTGGAAAAATCAGACCATCAGGACTCTCGCTGCAATATCTCTGCTGTGGCAGCACACTGATGATGTCATAAACCTGCTCCAGCCCCTCTAGATCACTGCTGACATTTTCATGGCTGACGGGCCGTCGAATGGGCCCAGCACCTCACATCAAGGAAGGGATTCCATTATTGCTCTTGTAACCCATAACTCTCTCTCTTTGTCTGTGTGTGTGTGTGTGTGTTTGTGAGAGAGTGAAAGAGGGAGAGAGAGAGAGAAAGACTCTTCCACCTACTCAGAAAATGTAAACTTGAGCTAGAGGACATCCATTGTGCATGCCTGAGTAGGTGTGTATTGTTTCCAATGAGGACATTTGGGGTTTTCAGGGACGAGAAGCGTGCTCTAAGTTGGTCTCTTTGGTGATAATCGCTAGGTGCGGCTGCTGATTTATAGTCCCATCAACGGCCACGGAAACCATCAGCAGAGCGATGCAGATGAGCGGAGAGGTAACGAGATGAAAAACGACAAGAGCAGCGAAGAAGTGAAAGAGAAGGGGGCTGTGATCAATAGAAGAGAGTGGTGTCCATTTGGGTAATGGACAGCAGATCATAAGTGGACGGGGTCAGAAGCAGTTTCATTATCCACTCCAACCTGATCTCCGTCTTGTGGCTATGCGCATCTGTCTGTGCGCATACAGGTTTACGCATGGGTGGCTGAGCATCTCTGAATGAGCGGTCGTGCTGTTGTCTGTGTGTGGGCCTCTCGTACACAGTAGTTGGTATAGACAAGTTGTGAGTCAGCTCCATTATCTCGCCCATCAGCTCTTTTTTCTCATTTAGTAATGTTAAGTGAATTAGAACTGAAAGAGAAGAGGCTGATTACAACAGCCAGTGCGAGAAGCTGACACAACTTTTAAGGGAGCATTAAGATGGTGTTTATCGAATGTTTTACTAAATAACGACAATAATACACTTGATCCACGTGTCCGATTTGATTACCTTGCTCGAACCCAAGCAACTTCATCTTACACAGGGAGCGTATGCGCACTTGCATGAGCTTTCTTTCTCCGAGAACTTCTGAATCCAATTTCTTTTCTCTTTTCTTTTTATTTTCCGTGCGCTCGAGGGTCGTTCAAGTGCACAGCGGTGTCTGTGTGCTTGATTTAAAGATGCATGTAAAGTTTCCAAGTAACCTACTAGAACTCAATTTTTTTGCAGCATGCACTCTGTGATCCTACCTTTTGCAGTAATGCTTTGAAGTCCATCTGCATTGTCACCGACTGCCAGCTCCTTTCAGCTTCCTCCTCTCGTCTTCCTTCTCTTCACCGTTTTCTCTCCCCTTTGTTCCCTCTGCATTCTTCTGACTCTTTCTTCTTGTATCTCTGTCTCTCTCGCTTTACCTTTTCAGTCTATTTGTCTTCCTTTAGTTTACTGAGGTTTTTTTCAGTTCTTCTATTCACTCCCTGCTCTCTTTTTTTTTTTTTTTTTTTTTTTTTTGCCTCTAAGCCGAAAATGGACTTAAATGGATGAGGTCATGGATAGCTGTCAACACCATGATCATATGGCTGCTACCAGCTCTGCTCACAGCTGAGGATGCACTTCCAATGGCAAATCTGTGTTTCATAATCTCAGGAGACTCACAGGGTCAATGGAAAATTGAGAGATGAATTTGTTAAAAAAAAATGACAGACTACTGGACAGGTATACACCAGACGTACAAATCAAATAATTAGATGCGCTGTATTCCGAATATCCATTTCATAGAGTCAAAAAAACAAAAATGCCTAATTGATCTTATATAAAACATCCCATAGCCCGCTCCATGTGGCGTTATGTGTGTGTGGTCACAGTTTTTTTTTGTTTCTTACCAGGGTGGCATATGTTTTCAACACATACAGACACATCAGAAAGAATCTGTGAGGAGGTGTTGATTTGATCCAATGCAAACACCTTCGGCACACACAGTCTCACACACTCTGAGGGACGGGGATTTCCCTTCAGCCCAAGAGGGATATAGTTAAGGATTTTTAGACGTTTCTACTCTCACATTAAGCAAGCAGGTAAGACGTGATTATAGGATACCCTCTGTGTGTTTGTGTTTTTATTCATACCGCTCTTCTCTTTGTATTCACTTTTATTTTGGAATTCAGAACAGGCAACACATTTTTGTCTTTAAAAACAATCACTCAGACTTTTAAAAGTTTGAGTTTTTAATAAGCAGCTGAATGAATACTAGGAGGACCTCCATGAACATCCTTTGCTGAAATTAACTGCAAAAAGTTCAAGTTCATATCTATCTAAAATTATTTAAAAACACCATGTAGATTTGAACTCAATACTCAAGTCAGGCAAACTCAGTCAGTTCTCATTTCCAGGGCATCAAAGTCACTGGTGTTAGATAAACATAATGCCTTTTAGCACTGGTGTCTTTGTGCACTGATCGTAGCGGTATTGGATGTTGGCAAATGTTCTAGTTTGAAAAAGCAACAAAGTCCATGTAAGGAGGCAGGAGGGGTTGAAGTGGCTTAAATCACAAGCCTGTCAACCAAGAGTTCATTCATCCCAGTTGGGAGCTTTGGTTTTTGTGCCTAGTTATTTTTAAACCCTGCTTTTTAGTACTTGTTTAGATTCAGAAAAGGTGGTTTGGGTAAGATAGTGTGCATGTGACCTAGTCAAGTGTTCATTTGTGACCACTTTACATGAGGTGGCCTCACAGCTTATATGTGGTTCTTAGATGACAGAGCGTTATCTATGAAATTCTGAAGAGTTCTTGTTCATTTGCTAATGACAGACTACTTATCCTGGCTAAGTTTGTCTCTGAAAGTTTTGTAGTGCATATCCAGTAACAAGTGTTTGCTGTGTTGTCTTCTTGCAAGTTAAATCTTTAACAAGCTGCTGGATTAATTCAGTCAGTTCTGACTGCACCTCCTGCTCTGTCAAACATAATAAACAATCACCTTGACTAAACTGTAAATGTCAATGCCAACCTTTCTACTGAAGTAGAAGAAGTGGGAGCTGTTTAACATCCCTTCTCAAACTCTGCTTTCTTATGTACAGGTAAGCATTTATGTTAACAACCAGCAATGAAAAATCAGACTGTATGTTGCCATCTTAGTTTTCTTGCATCTCTGTGTGAGTTATATGTGGAGGAAGAAGGAAAGCTAGAGCTGTATTGTGAATTTCATGGAAAAATAGCCTGTAGGTATTTAGACAAAATAGCCTTTTCTAATGACTTTCACACAACATGTGGCCAGAATGGTTCCTAGTAAGATGTTGAAAGTCTTTATGTCACCTCCGGGTTCACGTAGAGCCGCCTTAGGCTACTGTTGTTTACACAGGGACCGTGTAGGCTGATGGCTAACAGCATGTGTGTGTTTCTGCGTGCAATGTGGATGAGGTGCATCTGCTATATAATGTCCCCCTGTCTTTTAAACACCCCACATACACACCCAGTCTCTCTGTCTAGATGGTTATAAATGGCTGGGTGTGTGGTGCCTGCAAGCTGTCATTAGGAAGCCATTAGGAGCATGCAGGGGAAGGACAAAACGAAACGGAACAGAACAGTGGAGGAAACATGCAACGGAGATCATCTTGGATCAGCCGCTACATCCTTCTCCTTTTTCCTCCTTCATCTTCCTCCTTCATCCTCCCACCATGTAGCAGATTGTAGCAGAGGTGCTTAGCTAATGGCTACCACACCTCCCTTCAAATGCCCCACGCCCCACCCGGCACTGCTGTCAGAGAGAAAAAAATATATACTGGGAGGAGGGGCTGTAGGTGACAAGAGGGGAGGGCAGTGAAGACAGATGAGGATAGAAATCTGGCAGGGCAAAGGGATACTGACACTGGATAGTGGAGAACAAGAGGAAAAGCAGGTAAGAACAATGAATTGGGGTCAAGGTAGTAGAAGTGGAAAATGGGAATTAAATGAGACCTTCTCATTTTAGAGCTTCCACTTGTGTGACACAAATCAAGGAGAACAATAAAAAAGAGAAAATCAATAGCTTTTACTTTCTTCTTCACTTCTTCATGTTTCCCTCCATCTTTCTGAACAAACAGGAGAAACGAGCTGTGTTTTTCCGTATTACAGGCCTCTTCTCGTTTAGTTAATCTGTTCATTTTGGCCCTGTCCTCTCTCTTAGTTTGCCAAATAGTGGGAGATAAAATAATAAGACAATAAACAGATAAAGTAAATCGGCGTAAAGCTGAAAGAGGAAGAAAAGAAGGGAATGGAAGGGAAAGAGAGAGAAAGAGGGTGTAAATAGAAGCTTGTAAATAGCTGCTTGAAGCGTGGACCCATGGTCTCCTAGCAACCAGGACCAGCGATGCACTTTTTCCTCTGTTTTATTTCCTTTAAAGGACTGAAAGAGGAAAATACACTTTGATTAGGTTGCTGTGGTTTTGTTTTCTATAGACAAGGCACAACAGAGATTTAGTATGCATCTTAGAAGACTGTGCTATAGGGGAAATTAGATGAGAGGAAGAGAGCGCTGGAAGCGGACGGTATAGGCTAAAGGAAAGAGATTAACAAAGGACAAAAAATGGTGAAGTGAAGAAAAGGGTTGGCCCGAAACCAGGACAAGAAGACACACCCTGTTATGAGAGAGAAGTTGGACCTGTCGTGGGATGATGTTAAGGCTGAGGCAGAGCAAAGGAATGTGGGCCAAACATTTAAACTGGAACAGACATTTTGGAATAAAAAGTGTAAAGAGAAAAGAGTGGAAGTGGCAGGATGAGACTGAGAATGGTTTGCTGATTATCTTTGTGCTTTTTTTGTGATTCAGTAGTTTTCACTTGTAGCACACAGAGTATTTTAAAGGAAGATGTAGCATCATTGATTTCACCCATTGGTCTGCATCTGGTATCTTAATTTATTTTCATGTAACGCAGATATCACGAGCAAAGGTTGGACCTGACTGACAAGGACACTGTAATTCATGTGGTAGCAACTTTTAAATACTCTGCTTTATCATCTAAGTGTTTACTTTTTTACGTAATGGACTTCTTGCTATGTTAAATGAGACTTATAACTAAACTCATCGGTAAAATGTTTACTGCTATATGAGCTTTAAGGTAAGTGTCCCATAGACTTGGACCTGTTTTCTCACCTTGACTCGCCACCTATTAATGATTAGATGTATTACCAAAGAATGTAGATTTAAGGCATGTGTCCACCTTTTACAGCCCTAGAAGATTTATCCCTCAAGTACAGTCCATGGTAGCACAAAATACTTCCAAGAAAAAGAGGTGGACAGAGTGTAGAAATAAGGCAAGAACCATGATCAGTCTGTTAACAGGTAGAAAAATGTTTGGGTTTCTGCCAAGGTAACTTAAACCATCGTGTGTCCAGGAAGGAAAGGAAAGATTTTATGTCTGCAGTTTTGTTTTTGTTGCATGCCTTTGCATGCGCAGTGTTTGCAATGTGATTTTGGCTTTTGTTACACTAGCAGTCTCTGCAATACAAACTGTGGAAATGAGGGAACTCATCTGGGACACCGTGAGCTTAAAGATCAGAGGAAAACCATCTGTATATATGAGTAAGCTTGTGTGTAATCGCTTTCTCTGTTTAAGTATTCATCTCATCTGACATGAGGGAATAGTGCAGATAAGTGGAGGACTGTTTCCTGAAAGAACAATAGATAATGGGATCAGAAATGTACAGTAAACAGCAGTTAATAAACACAGGATGGCTTTTAGATGAATTACAGAGTCAAAAATTACATGGCAAATGCGGCTCATTTTAAATAACATTTATCAATGACAGCCAAACCATTGTTTAACAACAGCATGCCATATGTTAGTGAAGATGGTGAGTGCAGCTGGGGTGGAACAGAAGTAGACAGGAAGAGACTGAGTGGGATCAAAGGGGGAGAGATTATATCAGATCTCAAAATTGACTTTGTGGTGCCACCTTTGACTTAAGAAAATTAACATACTTGCAGACAGATGGATCTGAGGAAGCCAAATAAATGAAAGACTGGTAGGCACGCAGAAACCCTCTGATTCAGAGTCAGATTAAATGTTCCGACCTTGTATAAACTCCTTCAAGATTAGTAATCACCCCTCACTAACTTTCCCCTCCTAATTAAAGATATCCTGTATCAGTCGTGCCACCACACACACAGTCGTGGCCAGCGCTCGTCAAGAGTGAAAACATGCTGCTGTGTCGGTGTTTTGGGGGGTGGCTATAGCAAGTCAAAAACACACAGAAAAAAGCATAAAGATGAGAGAAGGGTGCATTCCTGCATAATAACCAGACAGCGCTGGTTAGTGTTTACGGTAAACAGCCTTATGCCAATCATTCTCTCCTGCTTTCCCCCTCAGTGCTGCGACTCCAAGGCAGCAAGTTGCCCTGGGCAAGTTTTAAAGTTTCTGTTGACTTGCTCTCACACGCAGGGACATTTGTTGATGCATGCAGGCAGGTCTCACTTGCATTTTCATAAACATGAGCATGTAGACAATGTTCTTTTTACTCCCAGGCAAACATCCTTTTTTTGTTTTTGTACTTGTGTCATAAAGAAGGAACAAGGAATGACTTATGATATGAAGAGCTCCACATATACCTGCAGTATGTGCTGCAATCCTTGCCAGCAGTAAGTCACCTAATCAGTGACCCCAAGTACATAACGGTCTATCTACCTGTCCTACCATGCAACAAGACATCAGCCATAAAACAAACAAACAAAAACAAAAAATGCCCGACCACCTCTATTGTGTGTAATTCGATATATTCGAGGTGTTGGTGTGTTGTCTTGGAAGTGTCAGGCAGTTTCCTGACAGCCAGACCAAGCATGCTGGAAGGCATGGCAATGAAGGGATGCATTGTTTGATCAGATGTAGAGCTGTAAGTGAGCAAGAAAAATAAAGCAGGAGACTGTGAGAGAGAGAAGAGAAACAAATGTGACAGATTTGTCTGTGATGCATGCTGCTCTTCAGGCATGAGGATCCAGCATAATGATGCACCATGATGGCTCAACACAGGGCCCAGTGGCCCCCCTTGGGGCTGCTCTCACCAGACCTGAGTGAAGGGTGAGGAAACAACCCCGGGCCGTGAGCTGACACGGAGCCAAGATGCAAAGAGGAGCATTTGTTTATTTATTTCCTCCCATATGTTGTATCCTCTGCAGTGCTACAGTGAGTCAGCTCAATGAGGCATAAGGTGAATGCTCCATCAGTTCTTTGAGGATGGGCGGGCGTTTCTGCCTCAGGAGCAGCTTAGTCAAACTTCCTGTGTAAAAAGTGTTCCTTCGGAAGAGTTCGGATGTGAACGGAGATTTCTGGCCAGTGGGACTTACCTGTTGCATGCTACCTCGAGCTCTGCTATGGCTGAATAACATAAAACAAAAAACAAACAACATGGATTACATCTTAACAGATAATTAAGTTGGCAACATGCTCCAGTCCTTGTGAAATAAAGCCAAACATCTTTTATGTAAATGCGTGCCTCTCAGAGGCTACATGTGAGAGAATTTTTTTTCATCTCCATGCATTCACACATGAGTCTCTCCCTGAAAGAGAGAGTCCCCTAATGCACATAACTTCAGAAACTGTAACAATGCCATCTCATTACCAAATGTCCTTCCTTGTGTTTGTTTACGCCATATGGAGAGTTTGGAGCCAGAAGGGTAAAAGAAGGTTTCTGACTCATTTTACATTCCAAATGGTTTTGACCTTGCCACTGAAATTTGATTTAAAATCTTAACTCTTATTTATGTTGGTAGGTTCACTAACACATTAGCATGTGCAGCAAAGGGAGAAAGGACCGGACACACGAATACTCATGCACCTGGAAACTGACCATTATGACTGTTTACCTATACATTGTGCTCAAGGACAAGGGCCAGAGTCGTCTCTGTCCATCTGTGTTGCTTTGAAGTGAAATATTTTGCATTCATTTGTTTACCTACTTATTTTAATTGGCCACAGATTTGATCGCTTTAAAGGGTTGCTCTAAATACTTTGCATGTCTTACACAATTATACAAATCACGCAAATTTTGCGCCTCTATAGATTTCCCAGTGGAGGCTATGTCTGAGGGATGCAGCAGTAATAAGGGTTGTTTTGACTTGTCTGTATATGCTCAATTGGAAACTGACATCCAGAATTCTACTTCTAAACAGCAATTTTCGCTGCCTGACAGAGGACTAAATTTTCATTATCCGTCTCACATCACCCATGTATGTTTTTCTCTGGAATCGATTTTCTGACAACATAGCTAATAAAGATGTTGCTTTTTTGGCAGCTGACTCTTGAAACTTGGACGTTAAAGTCTGCAAGAGAATGTGCCAAATCCATCAAGTAACCAATGTGTTTTGCTTAATGTATGAAAGCTTTGATGCCTCAATGCAAAGTTTGTGTTTTCTGGAAGTTTTTTTTAAATTTCACACTCGTGGGGTTCGGGGAGCTTTGCCTCCGTGCTAGGGCTCTGGCTGGGCCTTGGGGGCTTAGGTCCTTGTTGGTGTGTCGCCAAGGTTGTGGGCGGGTGGGTGCACGGGGCAGGGGGCCTCTGGTGCATCGGCCTAACTAGGGGGCTCTTCAACTGACAGGGAGTTTGTTCCATCCTTGCAGGAATCCACTCTGCAGGTGGGGGAGAGTCATAGGAGAGGTGGAGAATAAACTTAACCTGGGTGTCTACTTGTGCAGTCTGGGAGATGATTGAATGTTAGGGTGGGTACAGTTTCCTCTGCGGTGGGGTCGGGTGGGCTGCCCCGGGTCCTGTGGGGCTGGGTGGTCCTGCTGCCGTAGGCCCCGATCTGGATGGGCCTGGGCTCCCTTGCCTTGGTGGGTGCCGAAGGACGGGGGTGCCTACTGGGGTCAGTGGGAGGCTGGCCCCAGGGAGGGGCATCTTGCTCCTCCCTTCTTTTCCTCCCCATCCCCGGCTGCCTCCCTCTTCCCGCTCCAACACAACAACCCACACAAGTAGGGCCTTGGGGTGCGGGTGTGTCACCAGGGTGCAGGAGAGGTCCTCAGCTCTTCCCAGGAGGGTGGCACGATGCCCCTCCGGTGGTACTCCTTGGGCTCTTGCACTCTGGGGCCTCTGGATGTCTGGATCTCCTCCATGCCTGCTTCATGCCCTGGGGGACAGGGCTATGGCTCTCTACATCCTCTAGCAGACCATTACATGGGGAAACCTTTTGAATTCAAGCGCGCTGATCCACACAGGTGTGCACACGGGTGTTCACTGTTCATAGACATAAACTACACCTTTATTGGCTTCTATTTCCAAGCACATTGTGTGCTGTCGGTCCTGCTTGCTACACAACAACATTCAATATTTAGTATTTACTGCTGTTTACACTTAGCTTGATTAACGTGATGGTGTTGTGTTTAGTATGTTGCTCTTTTTTTGCTTGTTTTCTCTTCTTTTTCTCTCAACAGATGATCCAGGAGATTTTTTTTTCTCTTCTTTCTCTTTTTAAGTGCCCTTTCTCACTGTCCTTCTTCCCTTCTGTTTTTCTTTTCCTTCATCTTTCTTTCTCCCTTTCCTTTCCCTCAGTCATGTCTGTCCTGTCTGTAACAACTGAAACTAAAATAAAATAAATAATAACAACAAAGGTAGATCAAATGAAGCAATACGGCAAGGCCGTGATGCTCTATTTGGCAAAGTAAATCCATTGGGTATCCTTGTTGGTCTTCAGACAACAATTGTGACAGCTAAAGAACCAAATGGCACAGGCAAAAAAAAAAAAAAAATTCACACTCGTTTTTAAGCTTCATTTAAGTGTCACCAGGTAAATTTGCACTGTAGCTAGGTCGTAACCACAAACACAGTCCACAACTATTGTTATTGGCTTGTTCAGTACTGTTGATTCCCTATGTATTTCCAGTTACTTTTTAACAGCAGTTTTTGAATTTATCTTCGAGAAAATAACAGTCCTCATCTCAATGTAAGAAAAAATAATCACAGCCTTAATGTTAGGGACTCACAAATCAGAAAATTCCTGGAGGGCGATTGCTGAAACTGTCAGAACTGACGTGAGGAAATGTACAACAAAGTGGAAAAACTTGAGGGACAGATGTTTGCCCCCGAGAAAAAACTGAACACAACAGTGAGTGACAATGCTATGCCATCTTATATAGTATACTATTCACACCAGCCTAATCCCCCCATCAATGTAAGACAATAGCCATCATCTTTTCCTAAGAAATGAGACGGGGACCCAAATTCTATAGGCAATCCTCACTTGTGATCACAGAAATAAAGGAGTATCTCAAAGGCAAGATTTTTATTTATTTTTTGTCAATTCATGAGGCAGCCAGCTTAAATGGTGTAAAGCTTGTGAAGTGTCATCTCTAACAAGAGTTGCAGCAACAGAGAATGAATTCCCAAAGCCTAATCAAATTAGTCTATGTCCAGTCACGATTGAAATACACACCAGTGTGAAGAGAAAGACACTCGGTAATAAGAAATGGAAAATGGAGGAGTAGATTCGTTGCCAGTGTGATACAGAAGAGACGGCGCACAGCCACCTCTTGTCTGCTCCTTTCATGTGTGCACATACTGCCTGTGTATGTATGTGTGATAGAGTGTGTGTCCTTTTATGAGGGACAGTGTGCTTATAAGTGTGAGCGTTTACATATGTGCATCTAATGAACACTAATTTCATTTAGAAAACAGTTAGCTGGGTGGTGCAGGCAGGCATCCCATTTCAAAACTCAATTCCCCTCTGGTCAGACACACACACACACACACACACACTGATTCTAAACAGATACCCAGCAAATTTCTCCTGGCTGCTATTTAACTATCTAATTATTCCCTTTTTCATTAAATGAGTAAATCAGATTCTAATTAGCTAAACTGTCATTCAGTAGCCAGGGAGCAAAAGATTGTGATACATATTGGTAAGTCTTACTGTGTGTGTGTGTGTGTGTGTGTGTGTGTGTGTGTGTGTGTGTGTGTGTGTGTGTGTGTGTGTGTGTGTGTGTGTGTGTGTGTGTGTGTGGGGCGATGGGTATGTGTCCATGTGTGAGTCTGACAGCATATGCTCCCCTCTTTGTCCCTAGGGTGAGGTAGGATTGGGAACACAGTTTAGATTGTGATACATATTGGTAAGTCTTACTGTGTGTGTGTGTGTGTGTGTGTGTGTGTGGGGCGATGGGTATGTGTCCATGTGTGAGTCTGACAGCATATGCTCCCCTCTTTGTCCCTAGGGTGAGGTAGAGGTCTCTAGTAATTACTTTTGTTGGACCAGGAAAGAATGCTGGTGGAGAGCAGGAAGGAAGCCAGCAAGAACCAATCAGGTGTTGGACCTTTGATTAAAGCTTCCTTAGACACATAATAATGAGCAGCTTGGTAGGTAAAGACCGCTATTCCCAGAATACACGATAAGTATTTTAAGAAGCATGTTTATTCAGACAAACGTTGGGCAGTTGTTAACATCCACAAACTAGGTATTAAACATGTACAACAAAGCGGGGCAAATTGGGATATATGTCAGTTCATAAGTAGCCAATCAAAAATTTCATATTCAGCAATTCTGATCCAGATTCGGTTTAAAGGAGCCATCAATGGAAATAAAGTGAAGAAGAGGGTTGTGTAACGTTGACCATGGTTTCTCTAATTGGCCCTCAAGAGACTCTGTGCTGAAGGGGGACACTTTCTTCTCATTCCTGTCCTGCAGCAGGCTCACCCTTATTTTTCTGACTGCATCTCAGGATTGGGAACACAGTTTATAAGCATTGACTATTACGGGCATTGGGTTGCGTGCGTGCGAGTGCCTTTGCGTGTGTAGGGTTATGCATGGCAGCATATCCTGCCTGATTGGATGCAGCACTCCTGTTTATCCACGTCCTGTTTGAATTAGTTGAATTGATGTAAAACACTTTAAAAATTGCTATCTCTCCCAGATAAGATAAACATCGACTCATCAGGAATTCCAGCCACAGCCAAACAAGCCTGCCAAAGTTTCCCATCAGTACGCCACCTCCAGAATGTCAATGTCCCTTAATACTGATTCTAATCCTAACCCGGGCCCCTTCGCTCTGGGGTCTTACTAAAGATTTGTTTGGAAGGCTTTTGAAATTTTCAGGACTTTGCATTTGGCTCCTTGTTTTGTGTGTGCTTGTCATTTCAATTGTAATTGCAACGCAGGAAGAAGGAGACCGAGTACTGTTCAAGTGTGCGGTTATGCCCCCGTTTCCTTTGGAAGCTTTGAAGTGAAAAAATTTCAAGGTGAAAATACCGAGTGCAAAAAATAAACAAATAGAAAAAAAAATGAACCACTTAGAATTTTGCCATTTGCAGCCTTTTCCAAATTTGAACAGCGTAGCTTAGAAATTGTCTCTGTCATCCAACGACTTTTGTCATGCAAAATTAACAATTGTGAATAGACTGAATGCTGGTACCATGATGATGTTTTGCCATTATACAGAATGCAATGATTTCAATTTGCCAGATTTGCACTGAATTTCTTCTAGCTGAAAACAGTTCAGGCCTTAACACATGAAATTATAGTGACAGCAATTTCTACTGACAGCAGGAAGTTCGCCCATATGTGACAAACATTATTCAATTTATTTAATACTCACATGGAGAAGGCTACACATCCAGCAACATTTAATTAGTGGATGTTCAATAATGCCACATAGAAGACATAGAAAGTTACTCCTTTGTGCGATACGAAGAAATGTTTGCTGGAAATAAACCCCCCTGATGATGTGCAAAGAACCCATCGTTGCCACTTACAGCATTAATGAAACATCAATTCTGTTGCCGACAGCAAAAACAACAAAGACGCAATGGGGAAAAAAAAAAAGGGAAAACTTCACATTTGAGTTGTGCTTTAAAGTGTGTCCTTTTTGACAAGCTGCTTTTCTTTTTGTTTTCCTTTCCTTGTTGATATAACCCTAAAAAAACTCTTCAGGACTTAAAATAGCATACATGTACTTCTGCACCTTTTGTCTCCTTCGCTTTGAGTCGATCTACTAACAAATAAGTTACTGTCAGATTTCCATTGGAGCAGACCTTTAAAGAAGTGAAATGACCTAAACAGATTGTGTTCATATGGCAACGCCTACATCCAACACACCACTGTATAAACTTTGCTTGATTAGGGGAGTCAATATCTGTGCAGCCCAGTGGTTGACCGCAAAACGGCACACAGTGTGGTTGTGATTCAAAGCCTCCAGGGAAGAGAAGAATTAATAAGAAAAACAAACTTTTCAAAGTAAGGTATGAGTCAATGTAAACAGTTAAAGGCTTATATTTAGATATTTGTTCACTTGTTCAAACTCCTCTTTAAGCTTAAAGTGTGGTCCCTTTAGCATATTTTGGGATGAGATTTATCTTTAATAAACATTAGGTTAAATGCAGGCAAAGAATACCAAGAAATATTTGGTATAAAGTTATATCTCATATATAATTTGAATAACAATGAGACTGTAGAAAACTAATGGAGAATGTGATTATGAGGATATTTTATTCCTTATTTTTTAGATATTATTTAAAATGTTACTGACATGACAAAATGTTGTTGTTGTTTTTTCTCTTTTTCCTTCTGTGTTTATTTCTGTGTCGCTCTACTGTCAGTTCAGTGTGGGTGTTCTGTACCAGCCAGCTCACCACATCTGGGCCCTCTTTGAAAGTGTACTGTTATTTCGGCAATTAGGCTTAAAAACAAATAGAGTACTTTTAGTTTACGCATGCCAATCTCCAGATATAACGCAAACATGCTCGAACTCTTGCTCACACCTTGCTCACACACGCTGGTCCTGCACACGCTTAATGACATAATGACAGTCACTGTTTATGTCTGTCATCCATTTTTCATGGCCAATTAGGTGAAATGGAAAGCGCATCTCAGTGAAACCTCAGCTAAGGCTCTCAGGCTGTACAGGATGAGCACAGGAGCCCAGGGAACATGTGTGATTCTCTGCAATCATGTGCAGCAGGCGTCCTCAGAAACGGTGTGAGGTGGCATGCATGTGCATGTGGACATGGGTACATATAGATGTGTGTGTGCCTTCGAGGTGTATAGTAAAGTTTCATCAGTTTTGGATCGCACATCAATCATGGCAGATTAGCTGACACCTCTCCTACCCACACTGCTCTACTCACCGCCTGCAGGCCCTGACTGATAGGTGGGTGCTAGAAAAACAACACACACTCACCCGATAGCAAGCAGAAATACAAGGTCTCACTCCCTCTTTCCCGCATACACACAAAACCCTGCACATATTTGTCCTCCTCCCTTGACTATTTTCTTTTTCACTGTCTTCCTTTTTCTCTCTCACTAACTCAATATTTTTTTTCTGCCCACTCACTGGATCAGTCTGCTTTCATGTATACGATTTCTTGTGGCTTGTGTATTTGTGTGCCTGTATGTGCAAATATGCTAGTTGCTCTGGTCTTGTTGTGTACATATTTCACTGATTGTTCTGTCTGTCCACAATGGCTCATTGCCCATTGGACTGTGTATCAGACTCATCCAGTTTTCAACACTTAGATTAGCAGATCCCTGATGGATAAATAAAGGGATTGGCAACATTGTAAAATTTGGGTAGCACCATTATATGGATTAGCCGAAACATTCACCCGGCTTGGTATTATAGATGTTTTTTGTGTAGTCACTGGTAAAGGATTAGTCATCAGTACCATGCACTACAAAATCAGACTGTACTAGTTTTTTGGATACATGTGGGAGGAGAAAAGGAATGACTGATCATAATGAAGGACAAAAAAAGAACAAACAGGATGATTAAGCATTGTTGACCTGCGAAATGAAAGAGCTATGGCTTCAGGTGTCTGTGAACATTTAAGCACTTGTGCTTCTCAAAGAGTGTTCTCATTCTCTGATGTGCTTAAGATATTGGGAGCTTAACAGAGCTATAAATATTTGGATTTTAACCTGATAATTGCACAGTTTTCAAGTTTATTGACAGGAAAAAGAATGTAAGATGTGAAACTGTTCTCTATCAAAAGGTTTCAGTCGGATGCATAGGCTCTTTTTCACAACATGAAATCAAATCAAGCAAACAAAATGAGTGCATTCAGACTTTTTTCTTTCTTTCTTGGCTGCAGGAGAAAATTCCTAAGAAAATCTGAGCTTTGATGTTGCTAAAACATGTGTCATGTTGCGTGCCGATGATACTTTGTTAAACTTTTGAAAAGCTGTTAAGCAAGCCTGGCCCGATAGCGTCTGATTTTACTCTGTGACAACGGCACCTTTGGAAGAGAGACAAACTATGTTAATGCTCTGTCTTATCAGTTTATCTGATATGCTCCTCTTCTTCACCTCTCTAGTAGCTCTTCTTGTATCTCATCTGTCCGCTGCACTCCTCATCTCCTCTCTTCAGTTGTTGTCATGAAAAGGATGCAATCAGCAGGGTTTTTGCCAGGGTACTGCAAACCCAGCAGTCCACTGACTCTAAGTTGACCCCCTGCCTTCAGACATTAGCATCGATCATTAGGTTGGCTAATGTATGCTAGTGTTTTAGACTAATGTTCATGGTGACTGTTTTTACTTGTTTAAACAACTTTAAAAGAAAACCAAACGTCAAAAATGAACTAGAAGGAAATACAAAGTTTTGTTATTAAAACTCGGGTAATGTAAGAATTAATATAGATATGATTTTTCTATTTATTACCGTAGATGAAATGATTCATCGTGTGAGCAAGGTTACCTGTGATTCAGTGCTGTCCTGCCGCTATGGTCTATGCTAGCTTTTATTCTGTCCTCTCATTTGCCACAGAATAGAGAAGTAAGAGCTGCACATATACAGTTCCACCTGTGCCACATAAACTGTGTACACATAGTGTGTGCGTTATAGTGCATACTGCGTCACTACCAAATCGGTACTTAAAATTGTTTTTTGTTTTTTTTAACATGTTAATAAAAAGGAAGCAACACAGTGATGCGATGGTTAGCACTGTCAACTCAGGCTAAGAAATCCAGTTTGGGGAATTTCTGTGTGGACTTTCCATGTTCTCCTTGTGTCTGCATGGGTTTTCTGTGGGTACTCCAGCTTCCTACCACAGTCCAAAGACACATGCATGGAGTTTCTAACCGGTGATTCTAAATTAACTGTAGCTGTGAATGTCTGTCTGTATGTGTTAAGCCTAGATTATATTCTGTTGCGGACATGGACAGCTGGAGACCCGATTGTCGAATAATCATTCCTGTTACGTTTCTTTGACATCCGCTTAAAGTCCACCACCTGAGCACATGTGTAGTTAGTGAATTATAATGTAAATTCTCAGCGAATGACTCTGTGCAGTCACAAAAACAGGCAGACACGTTGGTGTCTCGTGATGAAGTGTATGTCACTGGGATCCTTAGCAGACTTGCAGACTCTTCTTTCTACCCTACAATAGATTAATAGGATAGAATAATAGAATAATAGGCAGGGCAACTGACATGAATGACGGGTAGAGACAATCACCGTGCCATCATAAAAATTACCTGTTCTGGACATGGACACGTGTGCAATCAAAAGCAATTATACAATCAAAATTTTCTTTCATTAAAACTTTTAATACAGCTGACTAATCATCTCTGTAGGAAATGGGATTAAAAACACAATTGAATAAATGTCGATAAATATTAATAACAAAATAATGAGAACCACCTGCTAAGCTTTGCTAGGCCCTGTGGCGCAAATAAGGCCAATCCCATTGTAATAACACGGCACAGTGTGTTGTCTTCAGTAGCTCAACTCGTATTCTTTTGAGAAGATATGTGCCTACACACAAATATACCTGTAGCATGCGCATGCTGTGTCTGACTTTGCTCACCAGACCAGTAATATCAGCCTATGGGACCAGCTAAAATTTGCAGACCACACAGTGTGAGGGTATGTGTCAGCACTGTATTTCTGTGTGTGTGTGTTTGTGCACTTTTGTGAAACTACACCCTGCCTTTTCTTGTTTAATGGAGTGTGAAGGGATTATGCTGATTCAGTTCATAACTGGGGCACAGTGACACAGTCATTACACAGGTGAGTGTGAGTGTGTGTTCTTATGTCTGTGTGCGTCCTTGCATGGCTGTTTTCCACACACGGCCAGGTGAATGGAGATGGTGGAGCAGTGTAAACGTCCCAGTCCTTTTGTCCTCTGCGCCAAAGGCAAACATAGCAGAGAGCTTTCACTAATCCCTTCCGCTAGCCTTATCTAAACCACACCTGAGGGCAAAGGGGAGGTTGGAAAGAAGGGAGGTGAGAAGGAGGATGAAAGAGGTGTGAACACAAAATGAAGGAGTTATGAGAAAATTGATAATAGAAGACTGCGTATAGGAAAGATGGAGGGAAGAGAGAAGTGACTTGTTTGTAAAGATTAGAGATTTAAGAGGTGTCAAGAGAAACACCCAATGGGGAGCGAGCATGCAAAACACAGTGAAAGAAGAATTATTGAAATCATAAAAATAGTTTTAGTGTATGCTATGTGAGATAAAACAAAACCTATCCTTAAATTAAAGCAAAGCACCCCACTGATATCATCCAATCTTATGGCTGAAGTTGGCTTTTACCATCAGGTCCAAACAATGTGTTATAAGTAGCAGAATAGACCACATGTGAGGTATAATGTTTATCTTATATAATATATTTATGTTTGAGCTTGAGTTAAAGAACCTAAAATCTTCATTTAGAATCTTAAAGATTTATATAAGTATACACAAGTAATAGCAAAATAATAATACTAATAATAATAATGAAAAAAACAAATCCCAGGTAGAAGTTAAGAAGTTAAACTGGATGCACTGTCATATATACTACTACAATGATGAATGCTCACATTAATCATACCCTAAATTCAGCTCAGGTTTCAGACAGTTTATTTTTCTACTGTTACATATATGTGATATCAGCAAGAGAGGATACCCTAATATCATGTATACACGTGACACGTGACTCAGAATTTGAGTGCTGCAGCCCCGCCCACCTGCTGTTCAAACCCTCTGCTCATGACTGTCAGCCAATTGGCTTGAAAGAGAAAACAGTTTGTGTCAGACACATGATGAACAGAGAGGCTGGGCAAAAGTCCAGTTTAAAAAAAATTATAATAATTTGAACTGTGAACCATGCGATGTGAACTCTAGCATAGTCCAAGAATAAAAATAATATGGAAAGCGTAACAGATCCTTTAACACTCAAAAACTCAGTTTATCGCTTCCATCAGTACTTCATGGTTGTGCTTGGCTAGATTTAATTGACTCTGGCCTTTCAACAAAAGCAAACATTCCAGCAACTGTCACTAGAATTTGATTTTTGATTTCATCAAGATAAATGAGTACTTTCTCTTAGAAAAATGTGACTCCACTGCCAACTTTGGAGATTTATATTACTGTACAAAGTTGTAAATAGTAATACAAAGTATAGCAGGCTTTATTACTGCATGTCAACTAAATATAAAAAGTCAATCAGCAAGAAGAGCAAGATAACTAGAAAAAAACCTCTGTAAACACTGCCAGATTTCTTATCAAATTCTAAACCAGTTACGCATAACATTTTCTGTTACTTGCTCCATGATTTGGGATTGTGTGAGAGTTGCCATCTAAACTTCTGAAGGTTTGGTGGGGAAATCTTTGACAACACTATTGATGTTTTCAGCCTGATCTTAATGACTGTTTAAAGCTTTTCTAGAGTCTCGTGTTGTATTACTTGCCTCTTGTCACAGACAAAGCAAACTAATGGATTATCACATTGCGTTTGTGAGGCTGCTGGAGGCTAAAGAGGAGCAGAGGATAAATAGGATGGCAGAAAAGCATGAGATTAGATAGATGATGCAGATGGTTGTGCTGAAAAGGACAAAAAAAATAGTCTCCCTCGCTGTCCTTTCTCTGCTTTCCCCACTGTCATCTTCTTCCACTCACCCCTGTGTACACGTGTGGGTTCACTCAGAGTTGAATGCCAGTTGCATGTGTTGAAAACAGGAGCTGGATCACGAGCGTTTTTGCACAGATCAACACCTTGAGTCACTGGATACACCATGTGGAGCACAAATGCCAATTCTTTCACACATTGGAAATGTTTATGTGGAATCCAGTAAAGATTGTACTAGCTGTGCTGTTACTACTGGGTGCAGTAGCTCCATCACCCCACTAGGGGGAGGAAGTGGGCTTGTTTAACCAAGTTTCTACAGTAAAAATTAAGTTTAGTCAGACTAGTTCCAAAGTTGTTTCTACTAGAGATGGCACGATACCACTTTTTTATGTCCGATACCGATACCGATATCATAAATTTGGATATCTGCCGATACCGATATGAATCCGATATAGTGTTTTTTAATCAACAAAACTGTTTTTTTAAATATCTTGCTGCATTTTGTATAAGTTCATACTCATATAAGTTCATACTGGCGTAAATATTAAGCAACCTAACTAATAGGGTTCCAACTCCCAGCAACAACAAAAATAAATAAATAAAAAAAGGGAACCACCCCTCACGCTCCACCTCATGATGCTTAATCGACGTAATCAACCTTAATTTGATGCAGTGTGAAAAAAAAAAATGCACAGAAATCAATTATTTTTCAACAAATATTAAATAGATTCAACATCTTTCTTCAACAAGATTGCAGACTGCACAGATGGTACCTTCCCAAAGGAAAAAGTACTATAGCTTACTAGGGTATATATATTAGACTTAATAGTTAGTATATACAGTAATTGACTTCTATTCATTTTACATCAAATTTAAACTTTGGGTGTCAGATAATTATTTATTAAAAGCTAGACATTTTAAATGAGAATAAGAAAGAAAAGTATGTCTTTGTGCCCCCTTTTCCCTGTTAATGCCCTATCGGCCCCCCTGGCTAAACTTTGCTAGATCCGCCCCTGCACAGTTACCAGCGTCAGCTACGTAGAAAAAGATCCTGGTGTAGAAAGTAATATTAAATACATTCTAACAACAGCTTATCAAGCTTAAACGTGCTGCTGTTGTTCAGCTGCTGGTTTCCTCTTTCTGGTGCAAAGTGGGCCAAAAGCAAACAAGAGACACGGACTCGCGACAGAAAAGCCGATCAGCTGATCATTAAGCAGTTTCATGATTGAAGTAGCAGCAAGAAGAGGCAGTCGCTCCATATATCGCTTGTTAAGCTTAACGCAGGAATGCTTTACAAACATTCAGAGATGGACTTACACACTTGCTTTACTTCTCTCGGGATAACTTTGTCGAAGCTCCACATGCTATCCAGACCACCACAGGTCCCGCATCACGTGATGCATACTGCTTCGACGTGCTAACGTTCTGAGGCGAGTTACGGCGTGTTGCAAGTTTTGTGAGGTGCTTTCGTGATATTTAATGGATCGGATTACATTTTTTATTTTTCTCCGATATCCGATCCAGTAATTTAGATCAGTATCGGACCGATACCGATACGCAATATCGGATCGGTCCATCTCTAGTTTCTACTAGAGCATGGGAAAATATGCCTCTAAGTATCAGTATATTCTGAGTTTATGTCGAATAAGTGATGTGAAATAGTTCTGACCCTTATATTTGAAGCTAGCATGTAGTCGCACTGTTTGCTAGCGCTATATGTTAGCATTGAGTTAACAAGAGGGACACTAAATATTTTTTCACGTATTTCTCTTGATTAGACAAGTTGTAATTTGAGTTAGTAAGGCTTTAGTAAGGCTTTCATGCTTTCAGGCTATTTCATGTATTATAAGAAATATATTATGTTATTATGTTTGGGGAACAGGATTTCATTATTTTTATCTACATTGCTGCCTGCAAAGTGACACCCTGATATAGTTCTGTGATCTGTGAAACAGTTCTGTGAATCACTGAGGCACTGTGTGTTTGTGCGTTCTTTGTCCTCAGAATTTTCAAATAACTTGAGATGTTTTATGATTAATAGCTATGTTGTGCCTGTACTATTTTGAACATACTGTCCACAGGCTCTAGCTTTATTTTTATGTTGATCGTATTAAAACAAAGAAAACAATCTGAAGTTGTTGTTTTTAAGTTATATATACAATGATTTTACCAGTCCGGCCCACTTGAGAATAGACTTTTCACCATGTGGCCCCTGAACTAAAATGAGTTTGACACCCCTGTTCCAATAGAACTTTGTGCTGCCAAAACAAGCGGTCAGCTTCCAGGCCTTTCATACCCTGACACGGCCCACAGAGTAAATCCGATTCTCACACTCAGAGTGTATCCTGCTGGACATCCAATAAAAGCAGTCAAGATCTATGCTGTTCTAGACAAACACAGCAATCACTCCTTGGCTAAAACATACTTTTTGACATTTTTAAGTCTGAAGGACAGTTTGAACCATATACATCGAAACCATGCTTTTGCTCGTCTCCTTGCTATCTCTACAATATCAGCCACTTCATTTTAGAGTCTTTTGATGGTACCACTCAGCTTTCCCTGCCCACCATTATTGAGTCTGATATGATACCTGATGATAGGACAGAAATCCCATCACCAGAAGTTACTCACTACTGCCCACATCTGAAGCCAGTCAAAGGTAAAATTCCAGAAATTGATCCAGATGCCGACATCCTGCTCCTCCTTGGGAGAGACATTCTGTGTGTGCACAAAATCAGAAAAAAGCCTAACAGTCTCCATAACAAGCCATATGCTCAGTGCTCAACCTTGGTTGGGTGATTGTGGGAGAAGGGTGTCTGGAGGAGGTGCAAAAGACAGCTAACATTAGTGTATACAAGCCCAACATTCTACCAAATGGACAAGCTTCAATCTTGAGTGCATGCCCAAACAATATGCAAGTCAAAGAAAAGCTTGGTTGTCACACATCGAATCTAAGTCTCTAAAGCTCTGCACAACACCTGGAAAGTAAGAGAAGTGATTTTGCCAGTAAGGTGTTTCAAAGGACACAACGTGACAAAATCTCTGCTATGTCAAGTGCCATGACAAGAGGTTTTTTTTTTTTGAAAAGGCTAGAAAAACAAGTCTATAAAGATGGTTGCAACACTTGGGTTGCCCCATTGCATTTTGAGTCATCATGAAACAGCCTTCCCAATAACCGACCTTAAGCCTTAAAGTCTTTCATCTCTTTGGAAAACTAGAGAAAAAAATCAGAAATGAAACACTTCATCGATTTCATGCAAAGAGTGTTGGATGAAAAACATACAGAGCCAGCACCGCCATCAAAAGAAGGTGAGGAAACGTGGTATCTACCAATATTTGGGGTTTACCATCTACAAAAACCTGGCCAGATAAGGGTAGTGTTCAATTCAAGTGTCAAACATAAAGGAATTTCCCTCAGTGATATACTCATGAGTGGACCCGACTTGAACAACACTCTTCTTGGAGTTCTGATCTGCTTCTGCAGAGAACCAATAGCAGTTACAGCAGATGTGCAGAGATGTTCTACTTCTTCAAAGTCTGTGAAGAACATCGAAACTTTCTGATGTTCTTATGGTATGAAAACAGCAATCTACAAAAACCTGTGAAAGAGTTTCGAACGACAATTCATGTATTGGGCAACAGTCCATTACCAGCATTTGTCATTTACTAACTCAGGCGAGCTACTCGGGAAGCAGATGACTCCACTACCAGTGCAAGAGTTCATCACACGCAATTTTTATGTGAACGACAAATTTGAATATTTTCCTAGTGAAGCGGAAGCCATTTGTGTCCTGCGGCCTTCCCAAGCGATAAGTGGTCTGTTGAGCAGTTTAGCTGGGACAGACCATTGCCAGCATCAAACCGGGAAAATTGAAAACCTGGAGAATCTCTATGAAAGACTTAGGTCTTGGAATCGGGAGTTGTTCTAACGTTCCAGTTTCTGTGTCCACACAGACTCGCCACAGAGAGTTGTGTGTTTTTCAGATCCGTCAGTCATTCCCATTCCCATAGCTGCTGTGGCTTACTTGACGACAATTTCTACAACAGGACAGATCCATGTGGGATTTGTTATGGCAAGACAAAACTGGCCCCACACCCAGCGCATATAGCGCCCCGCCTTAAGCTTTGCACAGCTGTCTGAGATGGCAGACATCATCCAAGATGAAATGGATATTGACAGTCATTCTTTGACGTACTACAGTGATAGTAAAATAGTACTGGGTTACATATATAACAACTCACACAGATTTTATGTCTGTTACTATCAAATATGTTCTATGAATAAAGAAAGTTTGCTTGGAGTTCAAAGATTTATTACTTTTTCCACTTAGAGATCTTTGACTGATGCAGTGTCCACACTAATCAATAAAGCAAGAAGTGTTGCAAACACACATGGTGGCAGTAACCGTAATCTTTGAACTGAACAGCTTTCACAAGGGAGTTTGAGTGTCTTGTCAAAGTGGACTAAATCCCAAAACAAAGCTCTCTTCAAAAGTTGACACCGTTTCTGGACAAAGATGGGCTACTGAGAGCTGGTGGCTGTATGTCCTAAACTAATTGCTACCTAGCTGGTCAGAAAACATCATGAACAGTCTGCACACCCAGGACGCCACTTCACAGAAGGAGCTATTAGATTGGCAGGGAGGGCAAAACGCCAGCTGTCTGTTGATTTTCTGTGAATGACCTCCAGCATGCCTTAAATGTATTTTAAAAATGCTCTCAAATGAATCCATTTATCCATCTTCCTTCCTTCTTAACCACTCATCCAATTCAGGATATCTTTCTACTTTTGCTTTGTTTGATCAAGAAAAACTATTTTAAAGTAGCGTGTCACAAACTTTTAGTCTTTTAGTCTCATCTGTTATTCCTACGACAAAAATGTAAAATATGTTCCAATAACAGGATCTGGCTATAGGCATATTGCAGCCTCCTGCATGTATGCATTTACTGTTTTCCTTTTCTTTCTTTGTGTGTGTGTGTGTGTGCGTGCGTGCATGATGGAGTGCCAGGCAATGAGTTGATTGGCCATATGTCTGCATAAATGAGCTCTTTATTTAATAAGGCTGATGATCTAAATTGTCATTACTGTCAACATTTAACTATGGTCCTCCCTACCAGATGGTATTTGGTTATATATCACAGTGATGAGCTCTTTCAGATTACTCATTACATGATAAAGCCATCCGAGATTGGAAAATGCTTCGGCTTTCAGTTGGATTATCTTGAAGTGCTCTTTAGATTTGATTTTCCCCTTGAATCCAGTTTGTCCTATGTTATAGTAATAGTGCCAAGTTTAATTTGCTTTAAACAAGTTCAGATTGCTTTGTGTGAAGCTTATAGTCTTTATAATTATGTCATTGTGCACTTTAAGCCCTTTACATTATGCTACAACCACAACAGTAAACTGGATCAGAATTTTGTTTAAACTGGGTTTTGGTTTGAACTAAGTAGAGTTGGAAAGCCTGACCTTTGAAAACACCCATTTCATGCTTTTCTGCTATGTAATGGAAGTTTAAAAGAAACTGTTTTCTTTTAATATACAAAGGATTGATATCTTTAGACAGAGGCTTTCTCCAGTGCAGCTCCTGTTTCTGTTGATAATACCTTCCAGAAATCTAACAAATGAACCCATTGTGCCTGCACTACCAGAATATCTTGATATATGACAAAGGATAATGTTTAGTAAACCATAACACTTGTGCTTTAGTTATTGTGGTCATCTTGTTATTTTAATTCAGCTTCATGATTTTCTCTAAACATTATCCCACTGTACTGAGAAGAAATGCTGCATCGTTTTATATATTTTCCTTTGATAGGTCAAAATTGAATTGTATCAGTCAATGCATGCTTTTGTTGTGAGCAGTTGCCTTACATATTACTCAAAGGTTTTGCTTGTGCTGGAAAGTACCTACCCTGACGTAACAGCTTCAGTTTAGATCACTGCAAAACTTTGATAGTTCCTAGTTTGTGCAGTTTGGACACGGCAAAAAATAGGGAACTTCCTCCAAAAGTTATAAGGTTCAAGGTTCTTTACTTGTCACATGCATAGTTATACAAGTATAACACACAGTGAAATGTAGCCTGACACGCTCCTCGACATGTGCAAAAAATGGGGGGGGGGGTAGAGGAAGAACATTATATATATATATATATATATATATATATATATATATATATATATATATATATTTATTTTATTAGGGGTGCAACGATATTCGTATCGATATTGAACCGTTCGATACAGTGCTTTCGGTTCGGTACGCATATGTATCGAACAATACAACATTTGTAATTTATTTTATCAACTTTCCTTCTGACGATGCTGTCTGTGTTGAGCGCTCAGTGAATCTGCGTTCGACTACTCCGCCTAGGCTGCACTGTCGAGCCCACTGAGCGCTCAACACAGACAGCATAGTCAGGAGGAAGAGCGCAGGGCAAGCTAGCGAGACAGAAGTTAAGCTCTCCTTGCAAGATGGACCTCCCCCACCCTCATTCAGATCTGGCGTTTGGAATTATTTTGGTTTTCATGTGACGTATGACCCTGAAGGTAAGCGAGTCATGGACTAAAGTAAAACAGTATGTTGGATGTGCCATGCAATGCTTAATTACATTGGTGTGAACTAGTGTGTTAGCGCAGTTAGCTCGTTAACGTGTTGGCCGTCTAGCCCCATGCACGGGGCGATCGGCGGTAGCTCGTTAACGGAGATTTGCCGTGTTGTGGCGTTAAGGTCATTTCAACGAGATTAACCTGAAAGCACTAGTGGGAACACAACGAATATGACTGCACATTTACGCCGACATCATCCTAGTGCAAAGACAAAAACAACAAGCATGCTACTAACTTTAGCCAAGTCATTTAGACAGCTGTTAGCACGTGATTCTCCTTATGCTGCTGAGAATATAGCCCAGAAGAAGCGGATAGTATAGCTTTTATTTTGGAAAGAGACATTTCTCTGTAATAAACTCTCTTTTCCAAAGATGAGTGATTCCTCAATCAGATACAGGGCTTGCAAAATCGCTAGCCCGACGTCCCGGAGCTAGCGATCTTTCCAGTCGGGCTACAAAAATCTCTCTGCCCTGCCCGTCGGGCTATTGTAGGAAAAATATATGTCAATGCTTTTGCATTCTTTCAGAAATGTAGCTGGGTAATTATGTCATTGGCATCGGTGAGCCACTGTCAATATGTGACATATTGAAATCGCGTTTGAATTTGCGCTTGTTTTTTTGCTTTCACTTTGCAATGACAGCACTGATCTGTGAGTGATGATAATTTGTGCACCAATTCCTCTGACATCGTCTTATTAATCGTTAGCTTACTATGCAAACATGACAAGTGAAATCTCCCGCAGCAAGCTTAAACATGTGAGAGGTTGATCGCGCAGAGAATCGCTGAGCTTATGTGAGTCCGTGTGTAAAAGTAGCAGTGTATATATATATTTTAGTTCTGCTGAGCCAAATAAGACAGGTCGGGGTGAAGAAGTGACAGCCAAAGAAAAGCTTACCACAAAACGGAGAAGTTATGACAAATGAGACTATAAGGCAAAAAGAAAGTGCAGCTTTATGGTTTCATGGACAAAAGAATTTCTGTGGCTGCAATATGACGAGCTAAATAACCAGGGGTGCACATAAGTGGTCCGCAGGTGCGCATTCGCTGTCAAAATAAAAAACGCGCACAAGGGTTAGGGTTAAATTTAAAAACTGTACTTTTGAGTTAAAATATATATTTATAATTTTAATAAATGACAAATTAAAAAGGCATGAACATTTTTTTGTATCGAAAAAATATCGAACCGTGACACCAAAGTATCGAACCGAACCGTGAATTTTGTGTATTGTTGCACCCCTAATAAATATATATATATATATATATATATATATATATATATATATATATACACACACACACACACACACACACACACACACACACACACACACACACACACACACATATATATATATATATGCATAAAAGCAGCTGGATAGCGTAGTGGTTAAACTACACGCCTTTGGAACAGAGGATCGCAAGTTCGATTCCTGCCTGGGGCGTCTGTATCCAGTAAGGGTCCTAAGGCTAGACCCCCTATGCTAAGCAAGCCTACCGCAGACATGAGCGAGACAGATAAATATGAAGGCATGCCGGCTCGGACGTCGCCCGGATCAACAAGGTCCGCGTCAGGTGTTGAGGAACCAGGGCACCCTGACGAAAAGTGGGCTACTGGAACAAGAAGGCATCGGTGAGCAAGGGACAAAAACAGGGCGTTGTTGGAATGCTACTACGCAAGTAACCCCGGCGGAAGGGGCTACATGAATAGGATGAGGGACCTATGGATTCTTCGATACCCAACATCCACAATGACAGCGAAACAACTAGTAGCTCAGTGTTCCAACATTCGAAAGAAGGGACTGCTATCACAGCTAGAGATTGACGAGGTACAACACAAATGCTACGGCAAGGAGGAGTCAGGACGCCAGGTCAGGGGGGAGATATCATCACCCCCACCCGAGATTGGGTACATAGCCCCAAGTGCGATAGGAGAAGGATCGTTGAGTGCGAGAGGAACTGACCTGAAAAATAGGATCATGGCCAAGCTTGAAACCTGGATCCCCCGTAGCCGGTTACCAAGATTACGTGAAGTACCCTCAGAAGGTCTGCTAGATGATGTTAATGCAGCACTACGGGCAATACCTACAACCACGATTACCGACACTAACAAGCTGATCTACAATACGGCAGCAGTGATCAGTGAGATGCTTGGCTACAAGTTGAACAGCCACAAGGGGCAGTACCCTCCATGGAGAAGGAGGCTAGAGGGCAAGATCAAAGTAGCACGGAGGGAGGTTAGCCAACTAACAGAGTTGCAGAAAGGTGCGACAAATAAGGTGCCTAAGAAATACAGCAAGCTGTCCATACCTGAGGCCTTGGAAACTGCCAAGCAAAGACTCACAGCCTTGGCCAGCCGCTTGAGGAGGTACACCAGAGAGATAGAAGGCAGGAGAATAAACCAGCTGTTCTCCACAGAACCAGCAAAGGTGTACTCTCAGTGGCAAGGGAACAATAAGAGAACAGCACCACCAAGGCTGGAGACGGAGCAATACTGGAAGAGCATATGGGAGAAGGATGCAACCCATAACGGCAATGCTCAGTGGCTAGTGGATCTGAGGGCAGACCACAGCGACCTCCCTGAACAGGGTCCAGTAACCATCACAGTGGCAGATATCCAAGAAAGGGTCTCCAGTATGAAGAGTTGGACAGCACCAGGGCCCGACATGGTTCACGCCTACTGGCTGAAGAAGCTGACTGCACTCCACGAGCGTCTGGCAGCACAAATGAACCAGCTGCTAGTTAACGAGAGACACCCGGAATGGCTAACCGAAGGTCGGACGGTCCTGATCCCCAAGGACCCCAAGAAGGGAGCGGTCCCCTCCAACTACCGACCAATAACCTGCCTCAGTACTACATGGAAGCTCCTGTCAGGCATCATATCGGCTAAGATGAACAGGCACATGGGTCAATACATGAGCGGGACACAGAAAGGAATTGGCAAGAATACCAGAGGTGCAAAACACCAGCTACTGGTAGACAGAACAATCAGCCGAGACTGCAAGACCAGACTGACCAACCTGTGCACTGCCTGGATTGATTACAAGAAGGCCTATGACTCAATGCCCCACAGCTGGATACTGGAATGCCTAGAATTGTACAAGATCAATGGGACCCTAAGAGCCTTCATCAGGAACTCAATGGGGATGTGGCGTACAACACTAGAGGCCAACTCCAAGCCCATAGCACAAGTTACCATCAAGTGCGGGATCTACCAAGGAGATGCTCTGTCCCCACTGCTGTTCTGCATAGGCCTGAACCCCCTCAGTGAGATCATTAACAAGACTGGCTACGGATACCGACTACGGAACGGAGCAGTTGTCAGCCACCTCCTGTACATGGATGACATCAAGCTGTATGCCAAGAGTGAACGAGACATCGATTCACTGATCCACACTACCAGGCTATACAGCAATGACATTGGAATGTCGTTCGGACTGGAGAAGTGTAGTCGGATGGTAACAAAGAGAGGGAAGGTAGTCAGAACTGAGGGGATTGAACTACCAGAAGGCAACATTGCAGACATAGAGGACAGTTACAAGTACCTGGGGATCCTGCAGGCAAATGGGAACCATGAAGAGGCCGCTAGAAAGGCTGCAACCACCAAGTACCTGCAGAGGGTCAGGCAAGTCCTGAGGAGTCAGCTGAATGGTAAGAACAAGATCCGGGCCATCAACACATACGCCCTGCCCGTGATCAGGTACCCTGCTGGGGTAATAGGCTGGCCAAAGGAGGAGATAGAAGCCACTGACATAAAGACAAGAAAGCTCCTGACCATGCATGGAGGGTTTCACCCCAAGTCCAGCACCCTGAGGCTGTATGCTAAGCGGAAGGAAGGGGGCCGGGGACTGGTGAGTGTCAGCACCACAGTCCAGGATGAGACAAGGAACATCCAAGAATACATTGGGAAGATGGCCCCAACTGACCGAGTGCTCAGTGAATACCTCAGGCAGCAGAAACCCAAGAAAGAGGAGGGAGACGAGGAACCATCATGGAAGGACAGGCCCCTGCACGGTATGTACCACCGGCAGATAGAGGAGGTGGCTGATATCCAGAAATCCTACCAGTGGCTGGACAAAGCTGGACTGAAAGACAGCACAGAGGCACTAATCATGGCAGCACAAGAACAAGCTCTGAGTACAAGATCCATAGAGGCTGGGGTCTATCACACCAGGCAAGACCCCAGGTGCAGGCTGTGTAAAGATGCCCCAGAGACAATCCAGCACATAACAGCAGGGTGCAAGATGCTAGCAGGCAAGGCATACATGGAACGCCATAACCAAGTGGCCGGCATAGTGTACAGGAACATCTGTGCCGAGTATAACCTAGAAGTCCCGAGGTCAAAATGGGAGATGCCCCCAAGGGTGGTGGAGAATGACCGAGCTAAGATCCTGTGGGACTTCCAGATACAGACGGACAAAATGGTGGTGGCTAACCAACCGGACATAGTGGTGGTAGACAAACAGAAGAAGACGGCCGTAGTGATCGATGTAGCGGTTCCGAATGACAGCAATATCAGGAAGAAGGAACACGAGAAGCTGGAGAAATACCAAGGGCTCAGAGAAGAGCTCGAGAGGATGTGGAGGGTGAAGGTAACGGTGGTCCCCGTGGTAATCGGAGCACTAGGTGCGGTGACTCCCAAGCTAGGCGAGTGGCTCCAGCAGATCCCGGGAATAACATCGGAGATCTCTGTCCAGAAGAGCGCAGTCCTGGGAACAGCTAAGATACTGCGCAGGACCCTCAAGCTCCCAGGCCTCTGGTAGAGGACCCGAGCTTGAAGGATAAACCGCCCGCAGGGGCGTGCTGGGTGTTTTTTTTTTTATATACACACACACACACACACACACACACACACACACACACACACACACACACATATATGTATATGTGTGTGTGTGTGTGTATATATATGTGTGTGTGTGTGTGTGTGTGTGTGTGTGAAAAAAAAAAGATGATAATGGGCTTGTAGTCTCTGTGCTGACCCCTTCTGAAGTCCACCACCAGCTCTTTGGTCTTGCTGACGTTCAGCTGGAGGTGGTTGTCCTGGCACCACGATGCCAGATTCTTCACTTCATCCATGTAGGCCGCCTCATCGTTGTTGGAGATGGCACCCAACACCACTGTGTCGTCAGCAAACTTCACAATGGTGTTGGAGCCATGGGTGGCCACACAGTCTGAAGTGTAGAGGGAGTAGAGCAGTGGCGAGAGGACACATCCCTGAGGTGCTCCTGTGTTGATGGTGATGCTGTTGGAGAAGCACCTGCCCACCCTCACCACCTGAGTTCTGCCAGTGAGGAAGTCCAACACCCATGCACACAGACGGCTGTTAAGTCCCAGATCCCTCAGCTTTGTGAACAGTCTGCAGGGCACTATTGTGTTAAACGCTGAACTGTAATCAACAAACAGCATTCGCACATAGTTACCCTGTTTCTTGTCCACGTGGCTGAGAGTGGTGTGTAGGACGTGGGCGATGGCGTCCTCTGTGGATCTGTTGGATCTGTAGGCGAACTGCAGCGGATCTGTGGTGTCTGGGATGGAGGAGGAGATGATGTTCTTCAGCAGCCTCTCAAACACCTTCATTACTACCGAGGTCAGTGCAACTGGCCGGTAATCGTTCAGGGATGAGGGTTTGCTGTTCTTGGGCACAGGGATGATGGTGGATCTTTTGAAGCATGTGGGGACCACAGACTTCGCCAGGGACTCGTTGAAGATGTAAGTGAACACACCTGCTAGCTGGTCAGCACAGCAGACGGCCGGTGATGCCGTCTGTCCCCGCCGCTTTCCTTGTGTTCACTCTCCTCAGTGCCGCTCGGACGTCATGCTCCGCGATGCTGTTTCACCGGTCTCTCGCTGATGACGTCACTGTCCTCGGTAGTCAGGCGGTAGATAGCATTAGCCGCCTGGCTAACCTCGAAACGGGCGTAGAACCGATTCAGCTCGTTGGTGAATGCAGAGTCGGCGTTGATCGGCGCAGTGTCCCTGGCTTTGTAGTCCGTAATGGTGCGTAGTCCGTGCCACATACTCCGTGTGTCGCCCTGGTGGAAGCGGGACTCCACACGTTCCCGGTACCGGCGTTTGGCATCTCTCACCGCGCGCCGCACGCCGTATGAGGCCGCTTTGTAGGCGCTCATATCGCCAGTGGCGAGACCCGCGTTGTAGGTGGCGGTCCTGGCGTTTACTGCAGTGCGGATCGATCTGTCCATCCACGGTTTCTGGTTTGGGAATGTGGTGACTCTCGCAGTGGGGATAATCTCCTCCGCTAGCATATTGACGAAGCATACTGCTACTTCCGTAAACTCGTTGATGTCGACTGCGCATGCTCTGAACATGTCCCAGTCTACGTCGTTGAGTGCGTCCTGTAGCGTAGCTTCTGATTGGGCAGTCCACCGTTTTACTTCCCTCTTGGTCACGTCTTCCCTCCGTATGCTTTGTTTATACTGGGGAATGAGGAAGATGGCGTTGTGGTCAGACTTCCCAAAAGCCGGGTGTGAGACAGCTTTATAGCCCTGCTTGTATGGCGTGTAGCAGTGATCCAAAATCCGATCCCCTCTCGTTGGACACGAGACATGCTGGTAAAAGTTTGGCATGACTTGTCTGAGGTTCGCTTTGTTAAAGTCTCCTGCTACAATGAGGGCTGCGCCCGGGTCCTTGTTTTGAAGCGAGCTCAGCACAGAGTTATAATAACTCTGAAGAGGTTCCTCTGGTCTGAAAGGGCCTGTTGCCACATGATATTAGCACTATACACTCAGGATATATAGTACTTAATCAAAATACTTTTAATGAATGTAGCCCTGTGATGGACTGGCGACTTGTCCATGGTGTACGCTGCCTGTCACCTAATGACAGTTGGGATAGCCTGCAGCCATCCTGTGACCCTGAATTAGATAAGCGGAAGAAATTGTATGGCTTAATGGATGGAAAGAACCGGTAATTGCCGTTTCTGTGTACTGCATGTGCATGAATTTCGTTATTAAGTTACACTTAATGTTAAATGGAACCACCTCCAGAAGGAAGCAAATGTCTTGATCCAGGATTTTTTTTTTCTCCCCGCCCCCCTATAGCTGGAAGATATTTCATATTGCCCAGCATAATTTTCAACATAATGTTGGCTGGCAGCAAGTTCAACTGCTGACAATACAAGACCAGTGATGAAAATGTCAGATGTAGTTTGTTAATTATCGGGTTATCCAAGATGAGCTCAGTATCATGGGAAGGCAATTAAACAGGGGCACGTCTGTCAGCAAAGTCTAACATTTGCTTGAACAAGAGGAGAAATTTAGTGGACACTAAGGTTAAAATAAACTTTGCCAGACGTTTGTCTGGATCGTGAGAGCGGCAGAATAGTAGGAGGACATGTAGCCTGATACAACGACAGGCAGAAACTGTGATGGAGTGGTAAGGCAGAGCGGGAATAAAGGCGGTCTATGAGGAGAGAGGAACATTGTAAGAGGGACAAAAGAAAAATGTATGTGTTATTTTGTGTGGTGAGCTGTTAAAGTAGAACACAAGGCTTTGCTCTTAGCTGTGGTTACGTTCCTGTTTGTCTGCACGCATGCATGCGTTCATATGCGATTGTCGTACGCTGTGCACACGCGCGCAACAACACTTTCGTTGTTTTTCTTTTAAATCTCCCGACATCAGACATTACACTCTCCGTCGTCTATGTTTATTTTTCCTTTGTACATCTTCATCCTGTTTGTGCTCCCCTGTGCCATCCATTTTAGAAATACTTTTAATCAGTGGTCATGCCATTAAAGCTTCACTCAGTGGAATACGAGAGAACTTCCTTCCTCGCCATTCGGGTAATGCTTTAGCTGCTTATCATGCTACCAAAAGAGTTTATTCTGTTTTTTTGTTGTTGTTTTTTAATTGGATCAATGTGAGGATTTAAAAAGAGATTTTAAAAAACAAAACAAATCCTCGCTGCTAGAGGAAAAGTGAATAAACCGTGCCAGAACAAACCACAGAGTGGAAAGGAGTCGTTTCTGAAGTGGAGACATGCTGTGGATTCGGCACATGGCATAGCGTCCTTGTTAATGTAGCATGTTGAAGAAAACACGGTAGAATGGAAAGTGTGTGTTTGCTAAATGTAAGTTCTATAGTTTTGCAATTCAGTTTATCTACTTCTTTTAATTGGATGATCAATTTGTGGGTGTTTTTGTCTGTACAAATTTTCCCTTCAGTCTCTGAATTTCAGGCTACAGGCTGAACTTTTTACTTAGTCTCAATTCTTTGACTGTCTTCCTCTCTCCCTGCCTCCATCCCTGAGTTAGTCTCTCTCCTAATGGGGGTTAAGTGTTCAGGGTAATTGCACCCCTAAATGGAGCCCTCACTACAGCTAGGAGGAAATTTTCACACCATCGTTAATGTCCTTTAGTCCTTAACTCACACCGTCGTCTGTCCTCTATTGTTTCAAAGCGAGCCTGTGGGAAATACAGAGGGCTACTTCACATCTCTGTCTTCACTCACGCACTCTCCCGTAACTTGAAGTTACGGGCACACTCGCTTGGATTTCCTGTATATCACTTTTCTGAAGCTGATGAGTATTTGTGAAATATTCAAAATCACATAAAGAGCTTTTTCATTATCGTTGTTTATAGTCCTTTGAGTGTGACCACGGGAGAGCAAATCTTCATAGCTGTAAGGTGTTCAAGGTGCAACATCAAACAACAGCCCATTCTTTCTGTCCTCTGTGTCTCTGTCTCCTGTTTCTTCGCTCTCATCTGTCATCCCTCCTGTGCTGCCAAAAGACAGCCAGAAGGCAGGGAATAGGAGCAGGGTAATAACAGGGAGGGAAGGAAGGAAGGGAAGATGGAAAGGGACACAGAAAGGGAAGCAGTGTGTAAAAATTGTGCAATAGATGGGAGCTCAGAAAAAAACACGTGAGGGTTTTTCATCTGCTGCACTGCTGTTTCCACAAATGCCGAATTATAGTAAACAGAACTTGATATATGATTAATATCAGTGATTTTCTTTCAGGTTGATTTAAGTTGTGGTCTGATCCAGAATTATAGCTCCCCTGTAGGTGTATGTGCAGCTTTTAGATGCTATAGGTATGTGTTATTTCTGTCCTCTCTTCTGTAGGTCTCTTATGAGTTTCTATTCACTACACTGCTTTTATACTGTGAAGTCATATAACGATTCTCAGGCAGAAGGCAGATTAAAAACTCTGCATGCTGTTTTGGAGGTTACAACTTGCATTTAAGAAGTTGTAACCATGGCTACTGTGTCCAGTGCTTGATGTAGAGTTTGTCATTTGCCAAAGTTTAACATGAAACTCTGCAAACATCTGCATGCAAACCGACTTTTGAGGATATGCAGAACTGTACACCGTACAAGTGGAGCGCTCCCCAAGTGCTAGATACTAAACTGTATAAGGGTCTGTAGGAAGTTTTTCTACAATATATCCTGTAGGATTCTTTCATTTTTTGTAAGGTTACACACGAATGTCTTTGTAAAATAGCTCGAACCAAATGCCTGGTTGTGCTTTTAGTGTTTTTATTTAGTCTTTTTGTTTTTGTTCACATACCTGAAGTGTGTTGCACCCCTGTAAAGAGATGCTGCAGTTATTGTTAGGCACGGGATCTCTTCCATCATTTACCCGCTGTTTCTTTTTCACTTGGTGCTTACTGCCATTCTGCTTTACTTTCTGTTGGTCTTCATTTGCCTTTGTTTTTTACTTCATCTCCTTCTTTCTCCACTCTAATTCTATTCATGAGAGGTGCACACTCCATCATTCTGTCTCCTTATATCTCTTTCTGTCCTCCTTTTTCTCTATACCTTTCTGCACCGGAGCAAGATGGAGGAAGAAGGGAAGAGAGAAGGGTGTGGGTTGGAGAGATGGACAGATTAGGTGAGAGTGATAAGCGATCGATCTCCAGGCCGAGCAGCCCAGGGAGAACCACTCCCATCGACCCCCCCATATCTCTGTTTCCCCTCACCTCCATATTCTTCTTTTATTCCGCGCTCCACTCATCTGCCCCTCTTCCCTCTCTTCTTTTCTTCCCAACCTTTGTTGCCTTCAAACCTGACAAGGGTTCATTAAGGATCCACTTTGTGTGTATAAGTGCATGTAAGTGTTTGCCTCCTTGTGTGTATGTGTGTGCACACTTATGCCTGTCTGCCTAGTTGATAAGTCATGAAGGATAGCTCCCTAAGGTGCCCCTAAAGAGCTTTTAGTGGCTTTCGATCACACGCGCACACATGCACACAAGTGAACGCAAACACAAACGGAGGCCTCAAAAGAGTTTTTCTTTTTCTCCAGCAAAAAGCACTTTGTTAGTGATTGTTGGACAGTGTGTCATACGTGTTGGTCCATATCTGCGTATTCATTTAGCTTTTGTTTCTCTTCTGCTAAAACACCACAGAGAAGGTCTCCTATCAACCCCCTTTCCCTTGTCACATCCGCCTCCCATCATCCCCATGTGCCTTTAGAATCTGCCCGCCACAGCATATTGCCCTAACGAGGTTGTCTATTGATCAAGTGATGCTCTTTGTTGTAGACACCTAAATGGACCTTCAGCCACTCTCGCCAGGCCTTTATGGGAGTTGTTATGGCTTTGGACTGATTACAATAGAAGCACTTAAGATGCTCAATGCCTGATGTTTTATGCAAGAGAAGGCTCAGCTTCAGAAGTATACATCTGCTACGTTACATCGTTCCCTGAGTGTATTTCAGCACGTTTTTTTCCTTCCTCTTACTGCCTGCTGGTGGCTGGCAATCACCTTTTTTTATATTCCCTTTGTGTGAATGTTGATGATTAAAATCTAAAGAGTTCAATCGAATATCCAAGCAATTTCTATTAGTCCTGTCAATCACTGGCTTATATGTACATTTTAAAGTTACTGTGTATGCGGTTTATTTTTAATTTTCATGCTTGCGTGGTTGTGTACACGTATAGAAATTCAAATGTGTTGCCGTGCCCACCTGTGTGCTGCTTTAATTTGAGGCCAGCCAAGTGTGACTTGGAAGCATGTGGAAAATATTACACGCAATCCTTTTCATTCAATTCAGGTTTCACTCCCCTTACCGCCCCCTTTCACCCCTCCACCCATGCTTCAGCCTCCCGATAAATAAGCTTTTGAAGGCAATCATTTCCTCTGCTGTTTATTCATGATGCATCCACGTCAGACATTCCACAATTTTTCAGGAAATACTGTTCATTGTGTCAAGGCTGCTAATTTATGAAAGTGTCTGGGATGTTACATATGGGTCTGTCAGTATGCATCTGAAATGCCATCTGTAATATCACCCAGTGATTTTAACATCAGCCTTAAATTTTTTCTTATTTTGTGAAACACTGCTTGTGGTGCTACTCTGATCCAGTCACCCAGTGTGCTTAAATGAAATGTGCAAGTGCTTGCTGTAGTTTAACAGAAACCTCTCTCACACACACACACACACACACACACACACACACACACACACACACACACACACACACACACACACAATATTAAACCCACCCCTGTCTACGCCTCAAGCTGCATGCTGATGGGCTGAACTGCAGAGATGGTCAATTAGATACTAACATATGATTTTCATTGTAATACCTCGATAATCTCCTTCCCTTTTCTTCTTTTGCCCAGTACCTTAAGACATCATCCCTCTTTTATGATCAGCATATTTCCTTAATAATCTGTGAAATATTTTGTTCATTTTTCTTGATGGCAGTAAAGTTTTTCTTGGATCTTGAATCTTTTCTTTCATTTTCTTTATCTTGATCTGTCTTCTTCTCACTCCCAAAATATCTGCCAAATGCTTTGTTTCTTTCTGGAAAAAGAAGCAAAAGGTCAGCAGTATTTATGGGAATTCATGTTTTTATCTCATTCCACGAACACGCCTGACTTTTGAGTTGTGCTACAAGGAGAGGGACACAGTTACATCTGTTAACAGTTGTGTAACGTCAGAAACGGTAAAATATGTAGGTGAGGGCGTTGGTAAGGACTAGTATTTGAAATTATTAGTCTACGAACTGATCTTTAGCACCTGTGAGGGGATTCAGCCAACCATGCAAAGGCTACACTGCTGACTTCATATGGACCATTTCTTTGCACATACAGTATAAACACACTTGACTAATGCCTCAACTGGGACACCTCAGCCAGGCATGTGTGTGCCTGTGATGAAGGGGCCCCTGCTGTGCCATGATGGGTACATCAATACCAGACGGTTTAGGCTTTCGACACGCTAGTGTCAGAGTGTGGAGAGAGAGCAGCAGGTGAAGTGAGACAGAGAACATGGAGGTCAGGCAGAAGTGATAGTGCTGGACCATCTGCATGAATATTTCTGGCAAATGTATACCGCAATGTACTTTGAGAAGGTTGAAAAGTACGTTTGAAGAGAGTTATGTGAAAGAATACTAAAACAAAAATGCTAATTGTAAATAATCCAACATATGTACCAAATGCAGTACAACATATGGTCTTGCTTGTGGTTATTGTTAAATGATAATTGGACCCTCTTTATAATACTGATTGATAGTAATCTTATTTTATGAGGTCTTGCTGTAGTCAGCCGCAGCATGTGGTGGGTGTGCAGTATGCTATGTTGAAGCAGGAGGCCCTGACAGCAGCTCAGGTCAGGGGATGAGATGGAGACAGCTGGAGAGGAGGGTACGCTCAGGGATGGATGGACGCAAAGATGGAAGGCATTCTCCAACTGCGCTAACTTTAGACCACACATGTCGCTAAACCTCTCGAAACCTGTCCACAGCATGTCACCACTTGCTTCCATAAACCCCCCTTTGTGTGTGTGTGTGTGTGTGTGTGTGTGTGTGTGTGTGTGTGTGTGTGTGTATGAGAGTGCCTATTTGTGGGACCATATACTGCGGACCATTTCTGTGTTTGCCTACGCCAACTAGAGTGCATAAATAAACAATACAAAGAGCACAAATGATTTCCTAGTACAGCCAATTCTGTGACTGTGTTGAAATTTCATTTTCTTCGCAAAAGCTTTATTGTTTCAATTTCCAGCTCTGAGGCGGGTTCAAAAGTTCATGAACTCGTGGCTGCGAGTGTGAAGAAGAAAGCAGCATGTGCCCACCAAGACATGACCTACAGACCTTGCTTTAGTGCTAAAACCTTCTGTCTTCTTCCAGAGGGGAAACTTGAGTAGCCCAATTACTTCAAATTAAGACCTAGATATGGTTTGGCAAAAATCAATCAGAATCTCTATTATCAGAAGACAGATTTGGGAAGAGTGTGTGTGTGTGTCTGCATATATGCGGTTGGGGATATAGAATGCTTTTGGCTGTATATGAATTAAGGTAAAGCTTAATTGCTTTTCCTCTTTCTCCTAAGTGGTTTGGATAAGGATTGTTCTTCCCTTATTTTGAAGCTGATCCAAATTTGAAACTGAAAAGCAAACAGAGGTTTTTATTACCACAGATATAACCAAAGAATTCACAGACACACGTACTGTGTGCATGCATACAGTAAGACCCCCGCCAATCATACGCAGTGCGCTTGTGTGCACAGTGTTTGCCTGGGCCCAGAATAAAGGCATAGTAAACATCTCTCAGCTTGTTCAACATGACACAAACTCTGTTAAACTGACAAAGTTCCTGGTCTTTTAAACGGAGCTAAGCTGGGATGTTGCTGTTCTTTCCAAAAAGAGGGAACACACTTGTTTTGTTCATTCAGGTCATTAGTGATACTTTCTAATTTCCTTAGTATATGGTGAAGTCACTTTAAGATATGAAATATTAACTTGCTAAAAAAACACAAACTGGAATGTGAAGCAAGACTGTGATAAATGTGATCATTACAGCAACGTAATCAACCGGACATAAAGATAGTTTTTACTAAAGCAATTCAAACATTTATTTCCGATTAAACTAGTTTTCTGCCAGATACGCCAAATATGCAATTGATCTGTGTGTGATGAAGTTAAATAGAAACCTAACCTGATCAAGGGCATAATGTAAGCCATTTATAAAGACAGCAATACAAAGGTAAACAAACTGGCTCTGAAAAATACAGTTTAAGGGAGTTATTTGTGCACACAGATTTCACGTACATGCTTGCATTCGCTTCTGTGTGTGTGAACGTCACGTCTATATTGCAAAGTGACCTTTGGTGCCCTATATAACACAGGCATTGCCCGCAATAAGACGTAGAGCCCAAGTACCCGACACACCACTTAACCCCCTGCCTGGGACCTTGACAGCTTCTCCGTGGGAGTCTGACCCTGAAGGTCCTACAAAATGCTTTGTTCACACCGAACACACACACACACACACACACACACACACACACACACACACACACACACACACACACACACACACACACACACTGGTGCATTATACAGACTTACACTCTGCACATGCATGCACAGACATGTAGGAGCTAAAGAACCATATAGCTTTTAAACGGGCATGAGGAATTAGCGGAGAGGCCCATGTGTCAGCTCCCCACTGGCAAAAATCATTTGATGCCCCTGGAGTTACAGCTACAGTGTTGCTCAGAGCCTCGCTGTTATCTCTCTGCTTCTGTTAATGTCACCCTAAGTAAATGTTAGACATTAAAATATTTATTTGAATGTAAAAAATATGTGCTCCTCCATATTACTGAGCAGGATTTTTTTTAAATACCTAGCAATTTTTATATTAAATTGTCAGCATTTCTATAGATAGATTGTTTTAGGGTTTATACATATCTGTCAAACAGCAATCCAACATGCAACGAGAAGACAGCACCTAAGTCTCTTTGAAATATTAGCAATTTTCACCCCTTTTGCCGACTTTATACGCTCATACAATATATTCATGCATTCTTGTTTTCCAGCTGTTTAAAAAGAAAAATCCCTCTCATTTCTAGAAACAACAGCCCCTTGTTAGAAAACATGGCAGTGGTTGTTTTGTGCCGAGGCTGGTTATAAAGTACTTCCATCATCTCTCCATAACCATCTGCTCTTAAAACATTCTGCCTTTTTCAATCAGCAGATGTTCTGTAAATTACCTCATCCATGCGCTGCCACATCAGCCACGTCTCCTGTCTGCCGGCTCTCCGGTTCAGTAATAGAGCCATAACACTTAGAATGTTGGTGAATTTCGATTGTTCTTAAAAGTTATAATTGAACTTGAAAGTTATCTGTCTGGGGAGAACGTAGCGCTGTGCAGTTCCTTATAATCTGATTGTGATCATTGCGATAGGCTTTCGCTGTTGAGATGAAAGTTTTGATTAACCCTTTGCGGACCCTGTATTCAAATTTTCAAACCTGATTTGGGCAGCCGTCAGGGGTGATAGCAATCGGAGAATATTGCTGTTTTCTTTTATCTGATTGATGTGTCAACACTTGGTGCCGAAGCTTTATTATGTAGACTACACTGTTACTCAGACAGGCGTTCACCGTCTAGACTGATGCAGATGATATTGGGGGCAAAACATGATACGATGTGACAAAACATGTCATCACATAACACAAGATGTTAGCACTGGTATTTATTCAGAGGATCCTTTATTACAGTGAAATAATACACTTTTTATTATGAGTCTCCCCGGGGGGGGAATGAATCAGAAACCTTGGCGGAGTTCAAACCTTCCTCTGTCTGCTGAGCAACAGCTGGGTACTGTTTAGACCTGGTACTGATTCTTGTATCGTAAGATTCCAGTGTTATACTACATTTCACTTCACAGACCTCTTGTATTGCCTCAAGACAGTAATTAGTGTAAAAATGAATGAATGGTTGATATATGCTCTCATTAAGTGAACAAGTTAATTCCATTCCATGTAATAGACCGCAGTATTTACAGTGAGTTCAAGTATGCAGAAGCTGGAGGGCAGAGATATAGATACTTAAAAAGAAAAGTGTGCGAGTGCAAACATTGTTTTCACAAATCCCAAAAAGCTTTGGTCATATAGTTTTAACTTGGCATGATCAGGGGCTTTGTGCTGAACAAAACACATTCAAGCGTGATTTTATCAGAACTAGTCTGCTCAGTGTAATATTATATGAAACTATCTGGGAGGTACCAAGACTGAAATCAAGAAATGATGAAGATCACTATTGATGGAAATGGAGTAAAGTAGTACCATGCCAGGGTACGTCCAAATGAAGTATGCACTTTAAAAACGTAATAATTTTGACTGTAATCTTTGCTTGGAATACAGTTGTTTATCTCTTTAAAGACAAAGCTACAATTTCATGGTACAAATCTAATTTATTTTGTAAACTTTTACATCAGTGACTAGTAGGTTTGAGATTTCTTTTTACTCGAGAAACAAAGTACTGTGTGATAGATTTCCTCAGGTAGCGTGACATTCATCTTCAACCATTTCTCATTAACCACTTGTCAATAGGGCAGCAAATGAACATTTATTTTCTGAATACTCTGGTTACAATTTAAATTTGAACCAAGCTGCTTTCTTTGAGCACGGATGAAGTAAATGTGGCTTTTTAGTAACTCGACGAATATAGTTTTGACTGTTTTTGGAATTAAAATGAAACACTTATGCATTCTGATTAATTTATTAGTTATGTCGCTAGTACCGTGTTGGACTTCCTATCACATTCAAAACGTCCTTAATTCCTTGTGGCGTAGATTCAACAAGGTCCTGGAAACATTCCTCAGAGATTCTGGTCTACATTAACATAATAGCATTACACTGCTGTAGTGCATCTGTTTAAAGTTTTGGTGTGCTGTTTATTCTGCATAGCTCAGTTATAATGAGTGGTTATCTGAGCTGCTGTTGCCTTCCTATCGGCTCGAAACAGTCTGGCCATTCTCCTCTGACCTCTGATATCAACAACACATTTTTGCCCAGATAACTGCCTCTCACTAGATATTTTCTCTCTCCAGACATTTCTGAACATAACCCTGAAACCCTGAACATGCAGGAAAATCCCAGAAGATCACCCGTTTCTGAAATACTTAACATACAACCATATCACATTCAAAGCCACTTAAAGTCAAGTTTCTTTTCCATTCTGATGTTAGGTTTGAACTTTAGGTCATCTTGATTGTGACATGTCTAAGTGCACTGAGTTGCTGCCGTGGGATTTGCTGATTAGGTAGTTAGATTAATGAGAGGTTGAACAGGTGTACCTAATGTAGCGGCTTGTGAATGTGTATTTGCTAGAGTCCTCTCGTTAAGTATGAGGAATCCCCAAAGGAAGGGATCAACAAGGTTTTCACATGACATCAATGATGTATAGACGGGCACAACTATAGCTACAGTCTGTCAGTAAAGCAATTACATAGCTCAGATAAACACAAGAGTTCACATTTGGCTTCCCATAGCTCCGTTTTTAAGTGTTACATACCTAACTTATCCTAATCACAGAAGGCTTGGCACACACTCTTTCCGTGCATGTACCCACTCTATCTCTCACACACACAAACAGTATATTGTTAGTGGTTTGTGAACTGCAAAAGAGGTGCAGGTTTTATGAAAGTGGTGACATTATAACATACGGTCAGAGCTCCATGGCAACCTACTGTGAAGGTCAGCCTCTGTGTGTGCATTTAGTGCATAGATATACAGTATATGGGGATGTCAGTGGGTGTGTGTGTACATGATCAGTCCTACAGGTGAAAATATTGTCGAACAAGCATGAAGCAGCACACACTCGACGATTCTTCTTTTTTAATCCGTGATTCTGATTTCATCTGTCCACATATTTATCTCCTTTTCTTTTCATCCCTCCCTTCCCTCTCTTTTGGAGCTTTCAAACCTTAATACATGCCTTTCTTCTTTTTCCTTCCTCCCACTCTGAATCTCTTCTACTTATCACTCAATGTGATTCCATGATTTTTCTTTTTTGTCCATCTTTGCCCTTTCTGCCAGTTTTCCCACTCACTCCACTCCTCCATCTATCTGCTGATCATTTGTCCTGAGAAACAGAGTAAGGAGGGCTTATAGAACAAGTACTGGAGTGGGCTGATATTCTGCTTTTCCAATGTGCCATAAAAAGGTGGATGAAAGTCAAAAGAAAGGTGGGGGAGAACAGATGTACTTGCCTTTTTAGACAGGAGAAATCTACTGAACAAAAGCCCTCTCTGTTCTCCATTACTCCCTCTCTAGCTTGTTTAATGGGGTTTTTTTTAATTGTTGTTTTTTTTTTTTTTTTAACACAAAACAGGAAATAGTTTCCCCTCCTTAAATGTCAATGAGAAATAATTTTAATCAATAACAGAAATATCTGTTTAAAAAACAGAGCAGGGCCATTACTAAAGTCATTGTCTCTAAGTCTCTTGTTCCCATAACATTTGCAGAAACTTTAGTGGCATTGCAGCAAACATGAGGAGACCAATCTTAATTCTCTATGTAAGTCTTGCAGCATTTTCTACATGAATTATTGTGGACTGTAATTATGAAGTTCAAATAGACAAGGTTTTTGTCTTACTGTACAAAAGGTCATATACAAAAGCTGAGCCCAGTGCAGGCAAACAGTCCCAGTTATGTCCAAGCTATTATCTCAAACCAGTGAAACAAGGTGGAGGCAAACCCTAAGAGAAAATGCTAGTTTGCTACCATCAACCACAAGCATTTACAGGTTTCACAGATGGCTTTACTCAACATGATGTTGTTCACTGAAATAAATATATAACATTTTTCTTCTCAGGTTTGTACTTGATAACATGCTACAGTACAAGTACTCTTGTACACAATATTTAATGAATCAAAGCTAACTGCATTCTTATCAAGGAACTCATTTCTAACCTAATAGACCTAATCAACATGTCTGATAAAGACTGACATTGGCTATGTGCTTGTTTACTTAACAACCAGGGTGCTAAGCATATTGCGTGATGTGATGGTGCATAATACACTCAGCAGTTGCACCATACTCCTATTTTTTTTTTAAGCCTACGCTGATGTTCTGATCTGTCTGTTTTTCCACCAAAACCCCATTCGCCTTGTTGGAGTAATCTCAACACTTATGTGACTGATTTTATTTGATGGCACTCCCTTTTCATCTGACCCAATAAGCTGACAACCTGGCATGGCTTTTAGCTGAGTGGAGCTAGTGTTGCACACACGGGTGTAAAATTTCTCTTACTACTGTTTTGCAAGTTCTGCTGTATTGTTTCTGTTGTGTTACTGTAACGTTCCCGGAAGATACTGTAATGTAATGAAAAGTGAAAAATGAACCACATGGGAATATCCCCTTTAAGCTGTGTTCCTGGATGTTAAAGGAAGATTAATTAAGGTAACTTTTTTCCCTTTTAAGAAATAAAGGGTACGCTAACTCATGATCTAGAGGATAAACATTTGGGAATATTTTCTTTATATCCCCAAAGTCTGCTCTCTGGTTCACTCCAACTTATGCTGTCCCAGATGAAACAACATCTACAAGCAAGGAAACATATGGCAGCATTCTCTTAAAGTCCCAAATGTTCTCAGTGTGAACATAAAATAACCAAAATAGGAGATCCTCCCCACCCAAAGTGATACTGGGAACTATTTCATCACTAAAACAGCAGTTTTTTTCTAGGCGTGTTCTGTGGCAGTTTGGTATATTTGTCACCTTTAGATCATATAATGTCCCCAATATCCCCCCTGTGTTATTTCCTACAATTATGAGAATAGGTAAAGTAGATACATAAAGAAATTTTAAATAAAGAAGCAACTTCTTTTCTTTTAATTTAACCACATTTTGCCTCATTCAAAGAGACGTTTTAGATACGTTCGTGACCTACACAGGAGACATTACTCAAGCACCCGAGCAGTGTATTGTGAGTACAGCGTTCCTTTGTTAGCATCATCATTTTCAGTCCAGCGACTGTTTCATCTGCATTGATGAGACCATTTTAGTTCCATTTAAGGTTTGTACCAGTGACATTATGCAATGTCGACTACTGTACACAAATGAAAGCATGCACCTGGGAATGTTTTCTGTGTTTACACGTGCATAATAGCCTACCTATCAAACTGTTTAGTTATGTCACTTACAAAGCATTAATTGCTGCAGACACATGGCGACTTTAAGTGTTTGTGTTTATCTAGCCTCTTAGAACCTATCGAGAGCGAGCTAGCCAGACTGCCTGACCAAGTTTTTATCTCCATCCCTATTTGTACAGGATGCCCTTCTCTCCCTCGCTCCTTCTCTCACTCACATCAGGAAGATGGGTTACACGGCTCAAAGCCGTTTCATTGCCACTGTTCTGTCTCAGCTGCCAAATACCCTGTCACTATAAAACAATGACCAATGATTAATGGCCAACACATTTCACCACTCAATGATACATGGCCATTAATTGATAGCAACTGCCCATGTGTGACCATGAATAAGCCCACATGCATCTACAGGCAAGCACACACTCCACTCTGGACCCAGTAAACATGTCAAAGTATACAGTATTTACAAAGGGATTGAAGTGGGCTTGGGGCAGCAGTGATTCAGAAAAATGACCCCAGGGTCTGACAGGATGTTGGGGGATGTGCCATTTTTCCCTGACTCCCTTGGTGATGAGGAGAGACATAAAGAAATCCTTTTACACACAGACAGATATACACAGGCCCACATAGACATATTCAGCCATTCGCTCACACATATCGCTTTTACACATCAGTGTTACACATCCATAAAAACGGCTGTTTGGCAGAGGAGTGAGTAGATGAGCTCAGAGGAAGTATCTGTCTGTCTTTTTTTTCTTCTTCTCCCCCCTCTGTTTTGGACTCGAGCAGCAGCATGCTGATGCAGACTACATCAAACACTTACTGGAGCCCTACATCTTGCTGTTTCACTCAGCACCAAGAGCAGAACAAGAACTTGTCTGTCACTGCTCTTAATTCATTGTCTCCCTGGGGCAAAATGACTGCTGACAGACATAAATGGCAGAAATGAATATTGTAAGATCACAGTCAAGGGGTGGTAGGGGTTGAGGTGGGCGGGAGGGGAAAAAGAGTGAGGAAGTAAAGGACAGGGAGATGAAGAGGGAGAAAAGACTCGGAGAGGCGAACGAATGAAACTACGTGGGAGTGGGAAAGGTGACGAAAAGCATGGGCACGTCCCTCACTGCTGACAGTCGGTATATTATATTGGGCTGACCACCTGCTCTGAGCCTGAAGTACACCGTCCATAAACCTCCAGCAGATGGACACAATAAAATGCACCATGACCAGCAGCTATGCACTTCTGTGTGTGTGGATGTGTTTGCACATTATAGTCGATATCTAGCATGAACACATAAAAACATGCCTGCATTCATAGACACCTGTCCCGCAGGCATACCAGTAATATATGATATTCTATAGGTCTGATGACACTGTGTCTCATCCTCTAACCCCTCCCAGCGTTGTAAACCTATCGACCAGTTAGTGAGCGAGGAATGCGGCTGTCAGCTCATGCAACAAGTTGACATTTCTCGCATGTTCTGACTTCACTGCGCCCCTCTCCAACTTCATAGCCATCTCTGTACTTCTTCAGTAGTATTTTGGGATTTGAATCTCTCATCAATGTGCCCTTTTTATAGCTGTGGTCATTTCTCTAAGGAAAATGACAACTTTGCTGCAAAGTTGTCAAATGGGGCAAAAAAAAAACCCCATAACTGCCAGAAAATGCAGGGCGATGTGTAATTATTGTATTGTATATCGTCCAAATGTCCATGTATTCCTAGGTTTTTGCTCGGCAACATTATTGTATTTTGCATATAATACATTCTTACTAAATAACACTGTTTTTTAAGCGTCCCATATTCCATTATAATGTGACAAAATGATTCGTTGAAGCCTCCAATCCCAATTCTGGCTTGGTATAACCAGTTACAGAGGGTTGTCAATGCCCAGTTTATGTGTTAACCTGCTGGAGAAATAATTTTAGGACTTGTAAAATGTGCAACCAAGAAAGCTGCATTGTCATCCTTTGCCAGTTTCTCAGACACAAAGAAAAATGCTTTCCATCTCAAGGTCCCAAACTGCTAACATAGCAGTCAAGATGACTGTCGAGCACAGATACTGGATTCAGTTATCAGTTCTTCACCCCTCTCCCCATTACACTGCTTTGCCATCAGTAATAAGAAGGTGAATATCTGGCTGGAAAGGCTAAATCCCTTTCTAACAGCTGTTATCAACAAGAATGATGAGCAGCAGCCGCTTTCCTCTTTCCCTTTACGTCTTTCTGTCTGCCAGTACTGCCTTTCTTCTCCTCCTTTCATCTTCAGACCCAAACCAAACATCTGCAATTAGACAAGTGTGAAAACTATATCTTGAAGTGTTTGTTTTGTGTGTTTGGAACATATGTGTTGAATGGCCCTCCAAAGGCTTTTGCATGTATTCCCTAGCCGGGTTCAGTCAGAGTTCATCTTCTCTTGGCTAAACAGATTCTCCCTCTGGATCAAAATCAACAAATTATATTTCACTTTAGGAGGACATACATAACCCCACCCGCACCCTCACGCACACACACTAATACATGTAAGCACACACACACACACACACGGTCAACGGGATGCAGAGAAAGGTTGAGGGAAAAACAATAAAAGACTTGCCTTTTAAGGTCCCAGTGCATTTCTAGTTTCTAGGTTACTGTGATTTGATTTATCAAGCAACGGAACATTGCCTGAGGATATTGAATTGAAAATATATCAGATGTTTGAATTTCAACAGGGAGTGTTGAAATAATGTAAATAGATCTGATTTGGGGTCATGAGCAGGACTGGGCAAAGCGAGAAACTCAGGCAGGCGGAAAAAATCAAGAAAGAAGGGGATGTGAGCGAGAAAATACATTTCAAAACTGGGGGAAGAGAAGAAGAGACAAACAGAGATGATCTTTTGTACTGAGGTAGATGGGGCTTTGGCTTTGTAATACATGCAGCTGTCAGCAGTGTCTAATCTTAGCATTTCTTGTTAAAGTCTGTGCAGGTAAAAAAAAAAAAGAAAAGAAAAGAAAGATGAAGCAGAATTGTTCCAGGGATTTCTTTCTACATAAAATGTTAACACTATTTTTGCCTCCTTGTGTTCATCGGTGTTGTCATGATCATTTTTACGTGACACCAGTGGCAGTCTCTCTTTGTCAGCACACGTTGGGATGCACGTTATTGCTGCGTCTTCACCCTTTACGTCTTGGAAAAAAACAAAAAGAAAAGAAAAGCGAAGAGCACGTTTTAGAGCATATTTTCTCATAATACAGAAGCAAAGCATTAACATAGAATGATCGTACCTCTCTGATACGCTGTGTTAGTCATGAAGCAGCCTCTGCTTTCGGGTCACACCTCTGAGCAGTGGTATTTAGAGTACTGCTCTTTCTACTGGATCTCACTTATTCAACTGGTTAGATGGTTTGGATTACTCTCACTCTGCCTGCCACTGAGCTCTTGCTCTCCTCCTCTGCCTTTCTCTTTCGCTCAGGTTATCTATCTCTCCCTGTCCTTCTTGCTTTCTGTCTGCAGCTACCGATGCACAGCTCAGAGAAGTGCCTCACGAGAGCGCATAGGCCTACAGCATGCGCAGGACCTGTGTGTGTGTGTGTGTGTACGTATTTGTGTGTATGTTTGTCTCTCTGCGAGTGTGAATGCGCCCGAGTGTATGCACAGCAATGTCACTGGGCTGTGTAATTGAAATGGAAATGAGCCAATCAGCAACTGCAGTGGTTTGCCACCTTACCCTGAATTCACTTCACTGTTCCAGCTCTCCCAAACTTGCTCTGTTTGTGACTCTGCATGTGCAAGTGTCTCTCTGTGTGTGTGTGTGTGTGTGTGTGTGTGTGTGTGTGTGTGTGTGTGTGTGTGTGTGTGTGTGTGTGTGTGTGTGCTGACAATACTTGCCCCTTCAGTTTTAACCCAAAGGGCCTGAGGAGGCGGTGTGAAAATGTAATCAGTTGGCAATAAAGATTATCCCTCACACTCTCTCTCTCTCTCCCTCTCACACTCACACACACACACGGACACACACACACAGACACACACACTCATGCTCTGTGTCCAGCTGATTTTCCTCGCTTTGTGTTGTGACCCACAGCTCGCTGGGACAGCTGTGGCATAACAAAGACATGTAATTATCACCATTTGACAATTAGCCTGCTATCCAAATTTGCTCCTTAATTACCTAGCCATTTTACTGCTGGAAGGCTTCCGCTGCCGTTCTGTGCCGCTACAGTTTCTCAGAAGAACGGAAAAGATTACAGCTCATGACGCTGCCAGAAGTTTGTTCTAAAATACAGGGAAGCGTCTCTGGTGGCTGGGTGGAGTAAATGTTTAGCATTAATAAACGGTCTTCAAAGTGCTTTTCGGTGCGTTTCCCATTCACACGCTCACACACAAATGACAGCAGAGTGTTTACCTGCAACTGGAAACAACTCAGGGTTTAGATTCTTGTGAATGTGGAGGAGCTGGAGATTGAACCAAAACACCACTCTTTCAATTTCAGAGTACTTGCTGAATACTTTACAAGATGCACGTTTATCTTACATTTAAAGACAAAATCATGCATTTTAATTGGATCATTTAATGATCCTTTTGCACATTCTTTTTTATATTTGAGTGTAGCAGAACTGGTTTTTATCATTGATAAATCTCTTAATTTGTTATGACAGATGGCTGAAAAATTCTATACCCTCCACACATTATATCCCTGACTTACATATGCAGAAAAACCTGTAAATTAGTTGGCTTGCCCTTCTGCTCATATTTTGCTCTTCTTGATTTTTTTCTTTTTGGTTATGCCTGTCACTCTTCTGGAATCTAATGAAGCACTGCTTTAAATTTACATTACATTTGAGCAACATCTTGGCGCTTCTTCATCCAACATACAGACCGATGTACGCTTGGGGAAAACGTCCAAAACATTGCATGATAATGAACAAAGCAGAACTGACTTTTCTAAAAGTTCGTAAGGAAAATGAACACTTTTTACAAAAAATCCATGAAGCTACATCTTGATGAGTCCTTCCCTGAATGGTGATGGAGGTTTTAGAGATTTGACTGCTCACACAATCATGCCATGCACATGCAGCTTTTGTAAAATCTCCTTTAATGATGAATGCATGCTTGAGTAACTCCTGCAAAGATGTGGATTCACCAGGAGCCTGGCAGTGCTATCTGCTGCGTTCAGTCTTGCTGTCTCTTCTTTGTATTCTCTCACCCTCTTTTGGAACCAGGTCCTTTCTGTCTCTGCCTCTCTGTCTGTTTCTCACCCTCGGTCTCTTTCTCACTCGGTGCCATTAGCAGCTTCTGGCTGTCTCACTGCTGTTCCTTTGCCAATGTGCCAGGGTGCTCGCTCATCTGATAACACACACCTAATGTATGTGTGTGCCTGTTTCTAATGGGTGTGCATGTGTGTGAGGGTTTGTACTAGTTTTGTGCTTGTTTCATATACGTGTGTGTGTGTGTGTGTGTGTGTGTGTGTGTGTGTGTGTGTGTGTGTGTGGGTGTATATGTGGGTGGGTGGGTGTGTGACTGAGTAGGTTACATGTTACAAATGCCTGTCCTGTCTCTTTTTATGTGCTCACTCACCCAAACATCCTCTGCTTCATTTGCAGTCAGGGCCACAAGCCACTATTCTGACTGCTGAGGCAGGGAGAGAAGGGCAGCTGAAACATCACACACACACACAGGCACACGCACGCATACAGGCTCCCTCTCTAACACTCTTTCTCGCTCCTGCTCACACACTCGCAGAATGTACACATACACATAAGCTGGGAGGAGCGACCGGGAGAATTTGACCATTAACGCAGTGACATTTTAAAGCAGCGCGAGAGATGCATGGCTCTTCCTGGACCTCCACAGACATGTTTTAAATGAAATGTTACAGATGAGTTGCTCTATGCCTTGGTTGTAAACACCCTCATGCTGATATTTACCCTACTCGGGTAAACACAGAAGAACAGCATTTCATGCTAGCTCATGCTCAAATATACACACGTGCACACAAATATTCCGCGCAGAGCCAGAGGACACACATGATCGCGGTAATGAGAAATGGCTTGGTTCAGTTTTGTTGCTCAATCGTAGCAATAATTGTTCCATTACACCAACATGAAGAAAGTAACAACTAAAAGGCCCCAAAACCAGATTTTTTGCTAAAATGGCTATTTGATCTTCAGTATCAGGCGCCTGGTTTTCATTGTGATTGTTATTCTCTGCAGAGTGACCAGATAAACTGCAGACTGATGCGAGCCAAGCAGGATTTCAATACATGTGTTTGATTATAGGAGCTTCAATCTTTAGAGGCAGAACAATAGAGCTGGAGTTTTCGAAATGAGAAATCAAATAAGTGGTAGGAAAGAGAGTGAAAGCACGGTTTCAGCATCCTTTAAAGGCAGTATTATGGTATTTTACACCATGAGTTAGAATTTTTTTTGTCATTAATTTGACCTTGTTCTTTCTAACTGCCTATTCGCCATATACAAAGAGACATGCAGTTTTTGTTTCTTTAGAAATACACAATACTTAATGGACATGAAAAGAAAATACTGAATGAGAAAAGGTCACTATGCTGCTTTGGTGCCTTAAATCTAAGCCTAAAAATTCTTATATAAAATGAATTTGTCCTGTCGTACGCTTCTTGCCTGTTGTGGGGGTTGAAGAGTTCTTCCCATAGACAGCAGATGCGATTTTTTTAATTATAAGTTTAATTATAAGATCCAAACTCTTGTAAGGTTGTGCTCCCACGACATTTAACCAGGGCCTCGCCTCACGCCACCTGGTTTCTCTGTGAAGCGAGTCAGTCACGCCAGCTGCGTAGGAATTGTCAACTCTGCGGTTCACATTATCACTCTTGTTCTGCTTCAAGTGTGTGCGTGTGCCTAATTGGGGCATCCCTAGCAAGCTTACAGGTGTTTGGCATTTTCTCTCCAAACCCCCTCGTGACCCAGAGGTTAGGGTCACTCCACCCTGGGTCAACGAGAGCACTCGCAATGCAGAAAATGCTCTCTGATTTTGGAGGATGTGAAAATTCCACAGATAAGAGGGCTGCGTGTTGGGCAGCAGAGACTGTGGTGAGATTGTGTGCATGTTAGTGCTAGCCTGTGACAATGTGTGGCCTTTTGATGAATCTCCCTGTATGTATTGAAGCCCTCTGACCCTGTGTGGCCTGTTCTAGATCATTGCTGCTGTAAAAATGCCTCACTGCACAGCCCTCAGAGACAGTCTGGCCCTGTATTTTTCCAATCACTGACATTTACTGGCTGAACCATCCTGCCATCCTATATCTCTGTGACCATTTCTACTCTACTTTTTTTTTTTACTGTACAAAAATCCTCAAGCAAATGTATTTTTTTTTTGTTCCAACTCTGAGGAAAACTGTTTGAGGAAAGATGTTTACAGGGAGAGTTGGATACTTCATTTTGCTACCATTCAGAAGGCATATGCACAAGTAAATATTTGTTACAGAGAGAGATTTATAGATAAACCAACCCACTTAGATTTATTGATGCTAGAGGATGAGAGTGTTGGTGCATGCAAATTTTCACCAAATACTGAAAGAGTGCTGCGAGATGTAGCGTGTTCACATAAATCATTCAAAACTAGGTTTGCATTGAAAATAATTTTGAAGGTTAACCCTTTTCTGCCTCCTTCTTTTTTTTCCCAACCAGGTTCCACCGTGGGGATTACCACATCGATGTGTGCATAAACGACTACCTTGACGTCTACTGTCCTCACTATGAAGACACAGTGCCTGAGGAACGGACAGAGCGCTACGTCCTCTACATGGTCAACTATGATGGCTATAGCACGTGTGACCACACCTCCAAAGGCTTTAAACGCTGGGAATGCAACAGGCCGCACTCTCCGAACGGGCCACTTAAGTTTTCAGAGAAGTTCCAGCTCTTCACTCCCTTCTCCTTGGGCTTTGAGTTCAGACCGGGCAGAGAATACTATTATATCTGTGAGTACCTGCTCTGAATGAGTATATGCTGTGCATTACATCTACAATACACTGTAGAAGAAACAGCAGTGAAATAACAAGAAATGGCACTACTAATACAAGATTTAGGCTGTTTTACATATTAATGTCGCATTAATAATAATACTGTGCTGTCGTGTGATACTTCCAAAAGCTGTTATTTTCAAAAAACAAAAAAACCAACCCAAGCATCCACAGAAAAAATACGAATCCCAAAAAATGTAATTCAACAGGAATAACATACCTGGAAGGCCCTTTCCTGACCCACTGTTTATCTACTACTACAACAGCACGAGAGAGCCGCTATTTCCCAACTATGTTTTCTCAATTTTGCTGCAGAGCTTTGAGGGTGGCATTACAGTGATCCGAGTAGATGCTTTCATGCTCTGCTTTCAGCTAAGCTTTTCACACTGCTCTCGTCAACCACAGAAAACTCTTCCCTAAAATGGCAATGGAATTCATAGGGGAGTTAAATTGAGACAGTCTGAAAGTTATAGCTCTCTTCTCCTGCTTCACAATACTGTATCTTTCAAAAAGGAGTGCCCTGCTCTCTGTATTATATTATTCTTCTGTGTAGCTTGTGTTCGATGTTAAGTTGTCTGCTTCTTGGCATAAGAACTGAGCCTAACTGACTTCATCTGAAGTTGAGGCCCCTGGGAAATGAGCTTTTATCAAAGTAAGGTAATAGGGGAACTGAATGGCACGAGTCCTTCCTCTACAGTAATATATGCACATGGACAGAACATGAGTTATATACTCGTATAGTCACTTTTCTTGGTTAAAGAAAGGTTAAAAAAGAGGTTTCTGTAATTGTCAGCCTGTGGCTTAAATGGAGCTCAGCGCAGCTGTCACAATCCCATGTCCTTTTGTTTTCATCTCCCAAAGATGACTCAGGAGCACAGCTGAACTCTACCTATACACCGCGATCTGTTTTCTAAATTGGCAGGCTTTTATGAAGCAGTTAACCCGACAGCTAACCGACACTTGTGTGCTTTATTCCTTTCACGTGTTTCCTCTTAGGGACTGGAGTAAAAAGAAAAGAAGAAAGGGAGGGAGGGGGAAAAACAACATAACTGTATCTCACTAATGTTTGCTATTGTTTTCGTGCTAAATAGGTGCTGTCAATCTCAAGCTTGTCTATGAAATAATCTTTCCCCGAAGCCTTTCAACAATCAGGTTTTTGGCCATTTATCTGTTAAAAGTAACCAGATTTTCCTTTTCTTTTATAGCCAGTTCACACTGACACAAAATAAATCAGGAGGGAGGGGGGGTCTCCAGACTTGGGAGAGTTGATAGGGGTTAGTGTAGGGTTATAAAATTCATCCACTCCCTCAAGTCTCTTTTTGCAATTTTTTTCCCCATTTCTGTTGAGAGATGCTTGTCCTAAGGGCTGGATTAAATTACACTGCGACCGACAGGGCTTCCATGGAACACATCCATTCTGCTATAGCACGCCATATTTTGTTTAGTGGCCCGCGGCTTCATTGGCTATTGAATGATTTCAGCGTATATACTCACTGGCTAGTGTGGCGGATATTAAAGTCATCTACCATGAAGTCATCTGACATGTGATTTCCCACTGTCATTGTGTTCAGCCTGAATGTCCACAGGAAGCAGGGGAGATGGCTGCTAATGGATTGGACAGTCTCTTTAGGAGACGGGATGTAAAGCTGAAGAAGGGATATGGAGAGAGGGAGAGCTAGTCACATTTTTACATCTTTACAATTCATCTGTGGCAGCTTCTGTCATCATCATCATCATCATCATCAGTGTGATCACCGAATCTTCTTAATACACCAGCGCGACAAAAAATGCAACCTTTTCAGATATTCAATTGTAGTAAAAAAATACAAATTTCTAACGCAGGAAAAACTAAAGTGGCAAAATTAAATCGTAACAGTATAACTTAATCGCTGCAATGTTCCCAGGGATTGCATTTTTACCTTAACATACAGTTTTTCCCTTTCTAATACTGAATAAAATACTAAATGCTGCAGTAACTGGGAGTCTCTTTTCTTGTTTGCACATCAGCACCAGGGCATCAGCTGCAATATTTTACAGGCACCTTGAAGTGAAGTCAGCTTTTCAGGCAGATTTCCCTCATGTGCTGTATGCTCGCAAGCCGAGTCTTTATTCAAAAACACTGAACTTTGTCCAGATGCTGGCTGGGTTTTGCCTGCCGTGTGTTTTACAGATAATCCTCTAACTCCATTCAAACGTATGGAGAAAATATTTATTTTCACTTTAACCCTCTGTGTCTAATATTTGGCAAAGTGACACAAATAAGCAATAAAAATAAGCAGGTTTTTTTTTAGCTTCAATTCCCTGTGTTACAAACATACCTATCAGCTTATTGGCTGTTTAGACTAATGTGTTTACAAAACCTTTTTGCAATCTAAACAGGAAGAAACACATCCATCCTCCTTAAACCAATCTTGCTTGCAGATGGAGTGTTTGCTCACATTTCGGGAACTACATTGCAAAAATATCCAGTGAATGTGCACTTAAATCTAATAAATAAACCTGGTTTTCTTGGGTTTGTTGTGTTTTAAGTAAACACCTGAAAACATGCATATTCTCAACCATCTTTCCTTCTCACCTTTTCATGAATGGGAATCTTTGAGCGCATTCAGTGTGCCTGCCATTTTCACATGAAATCACAAATACTCTTGTATGGTGTGCAGATAAATTCTAGCGCTAGTGTGGATATAACATAACATTTCAGTTTTACAGCTGTTGTTTATTATCATTTATTAATCTCAGTTAGGGCTTACTATGTTGCGCTAAACCCTAGAATGGAAAAAATGGGTTAGTGGACCATGAGCCTGACAAGATGGCATTATTTCTGTAGCAAAGATTGAGTTGGCCAAGAAAGTTGGAGTTTTAATAGCGTTTAGTGCAGCGTTTTCTCTTGGTTTCATTGTTCCAGTGTGTTACTAAGCCTTCTGCAGGAATATTTTCAGTGTTACAGTTGCAGCACTTTGTCAATGTCTAATGCCATCATTCTTATTTAATGAAGTGAATACACGGTTTAGCTCTTTTTAATGATAATGATGATATTACGTCCTATAGTTTCTGAGATGTGAATGCTTATTCAGCTATGAAACAATCTTGCTGATATTTAACTTGACTGTTATTATGATAGGATTTAGCCAACTACCTTGTGACAATATCCAGTCTCATTATTGTTGCTAATGATGAAAAAGAAAGAAAAAGACTGCTGTCAAATTCTGTGCAACCGCGAGTAAACACTAATTAAACTCTGGTTCGTGCTGCATCTTGTTAGGAACACCTAAGTACTGGCTGTGCCAAAATTTTGTGATTTATTTGAAGCATGAAAAAGTTGATTCCTGTGGGGTTCATGTGGAACGTGAACACGCAGTACATCTGGCTTTTTTAGCTAGCTGTTAGTTATCACACTATGGGGAAAATTGGCACAGTTTAATTTAAAAAAAAAAAAAAAAAAAAAACATCCAAAATTCAAACATGATTTCACTCATTTACTTATATATTTATTCAAATAAATATATATATTTGCCATTTAAAGTGAAAAAACCTGTTATTCTCCATAGTTAGACTGTTGTGTAAATGTATAGTGTGGCATAGCCAACAGAGAAAATCTTAGGCATCATTACCCACTGAAGCTGGCTATGCTGCATAACCGCTCTCAACTGAAATGTCAGTGTGTCCCAAGGCAAAGGTCACTATCCATGAACACACAAGCTGAGGTAAGCAATACTGTGAAAGCGCTCATGTACTTGAGACGTAATAGTTTATCATGCATCCTAGATTAAAAAAAAAAATCTGTTCACAATCAATATTCCTCAGATTTGTACTCATTTTGAGTAAGCACAGTCTGTCTCCATACACAACAGAGGCCTTTTATGTAAACGGTGCTGACATACAGTATCAGAATATTAATCTTTTCCTTTCTCTATTAACTTTCTGTAGCCAAATGACCGGAGGGACTAGGGGATGAAAAATTTGCCCTCAGCAACGTGATTGATTTGCTATCTTGTTTGTAGATGACAATTAAGATGTCAAATCATATTCCTGCAGAGAAAACGCCCCTTAATGGTGTTTTCGCCCTGTGAGTTTGATGCAGGTCGAAGGTTGATTTGTTGCATCTCTGATAAAATTAGAGAGAGGAGACAGGGTTCTGCTGTCATCTGCTTCGAGAACAGAAAGCGCTTAATCAACGCTAGCAGGATGGAGGAAATTCACTAAAATAGAGGTCATAATTCTTCATTGTAGTTTGCGTCATCCTGTTTTTCTCCATTTGAGGCAGTTAATTAAAGATGTAAGAAAACAAGAGTCGGTCAGGAGCCTTATCTTGGTGTACAAGTCAACGCAAAACAGAGTTAACAAAGTAAATAATGGTGAACACATTCAGATGCAGGAGGGGGATTATCTCAATGTTGGTCACATAAGCAGTTCAGCAAAATGCAGTATTCTGCAAGTGTCTGCCTCCATGAATGACAGCTGGGATAAGCCTGGACAGCGGGAGCCCTTCTTGGGTCACAGTTCACAGAGCAGTCTTGGTTTAAGTGGAGCCCATCTCGCTGAATGCTGATGCAAGCACAATTTTCTAATATGGACACAATCCACAATCGTGTATCAGAGTGATTTTAATCAAAAAGGGCAGGTATCCAATATCAGCGGCACCTCACCGCAAGCAACGAGCGAGCAGAGTTATGATGTTTATTAGGCAAGATTTGTGAGAAAAAGGAAACTACTTGGAGTAACAATGCAGTGGCAGACCGGTGGTTAAAAAGACATTTTCTTGCCGTTTGACTTGCTTGCCTTCATAGACTGGAACTGCTTCTCACAGAACGCACAATCAATAATATCTTTGTGTCTTATCTTGTGGTTATTACAGAAACGAACAGTCCTTTGGAAAGTCTGTGCATGATATCAAATGAACACTTGTTTAATGCGTTATCAAAACCCAGACTGCGGTGGCGATTATATCCATGCTGTATTACAAAATGAAAAACATTTAGCAAAGTTTCAATCAGTCTCCAGATGCCCGTAGGCTAAAATGCGAAATGCTAATGCAACACAAAGCCAAGACTGATCATAAATAGCGAGCTTAAAAAAACAAGAGAAAACATTTGATATTTATAAGGCTTTTTTACAAAATCTCATAAGACATATTTCAGCTTTTCTGGACTGCTACATGCACACAAAGCTTTAACAGATTCTTCAAGACGTGGACTGTAGCTGTCTCGCGATTGACCATAAATCCCGTGATGCGCCATGATCCTTCAAGCCACTCTGGAGAGGAGAGAGAAGCAGAGACAGAGCAGGAAATGGCAGCCACAGAAAAATGGCATTAATGGCAAAAATGAAATAAAGGCGGGGGTGGCGTATGTGCTCTGTGTTTTTCCGGGGCTATGGAAGACTTGCTAATAATGATAAAGAGTCAACTCAGTTCCATTTGTGGTACAAGGAGGTATCCTGCATATGGACGGGCATCATCCATTCCAATGAAAAATCAGGGCTGTCATTGGCATTCAGAAATAATCTGACAACATGGAGTAACACGACACTTGCACAAATGTATACACACTCATCCACATTTTGCATAAATAAACATGGACAGATACACATAACAGGCACCCGGATCCACACTGTCTGGAATGCATTATTATAATCCTGATAGATGGATATACATTCCACCACTATCTCCCCTGGTTACTATATCATTTATTGTCTCTCTCTTATATCTAATCCTCTCCTTTGGGTTTAATACAGTACTCCCCACTATAGACACAGACATATAAACGTGGACATGGGAAGGTGTGCTGTCACTAAGCTGTGTGCATTTCAGCCTGTTAGAAGCATAATAGAGTCATATGTTATTAGTTTGAAGCCAGGGCCTTCCACCGAGGGTCTTGTTAGAATACCTGCTCAAGTACAAACTCAGTGGGACTGCACGTTTAACAAACTTTACGTAAGAACAGGAGGCAAATCATCGTTCAATAACCTCAGTGAAAAAAATAAATTAAAAAAAGCCACAAATCGCACAACATTTGTCCTATAATCCTTTAAATCTTAATAACAGAGCCACGATTTCCACAATGACCACCAGAACATTTATTAGAAGTCCCAGATTTACAAAGAAGACAGAAGTCGACGGCTTTTCTGCAGGAGTCAGTTCAGATTCAGGGATTTTTTTTTTTTGGGGAGCTTGTACTTAGCAGCTGCCAATGGCACTGCTTTTTTAATTAAGTGTCCTCCCTGTGCCTCTTTGGCACTAGATAAGCTCAGTGTTTTTGCCTCCCAGAATGCATGCCACAGATACAAATGCATAGGTTTGATTATTTGTTCTAAGTGATTAATACATATTTTGAGTATTCAAAAACTAAATTACTACTAATAAGAGACTGTGGAATGATTTGCTCTCCAAAAACATGGTTAACAGTAAAGGGACTGGTTCTTATATGGCACTTTTGCACTCTACTTGAGCACAGGGAGCACTTTATCGAACATGCCTTATTCACACCAGAATTTCCCCCCCACTACACTCTAAGCCTTTTGTACCCAATATTCACACTTTGAATAGAGCAAATAGGGTTCAGTGTCTTACCCAAGATATTTCTGTCAAAGAACTAATTTTAACATTCAACCTGGAGCAGCCAGGAATTGAACAATCAACATTCCAATAAGTAGATTACCCGCTTTACCTCCTGAGCTACAGCCACCCCGAAAACATACATAAATAAATGCTTTTTCTATCTTCTTGTCTACAGTATTTCATGACCGAAGTCCTTCTGGGTGTTCTTGGTGCCTTAATGAAGATACAGATTTCTCAAATATGTTACCTATCTCTATCTGTATATCAAACACATTGGTAAATGTGTCAATTCAATGTGCTGGGTTCTATGGGAAAAAGAATGCCAGGCAGAGCTGAGCTGAAGTTTTGGATTACTATCTCAAAGTCTTAACTCAGTCAAAAAAATATTTTGAAATACCCAATTTAAATTTTTGACAGAATAATGACACATTTTGACTTACAGATGGCTTCTTTTTTTATTTTTTTCCCCAGTCGTGGAAACAAGCCTGCACATGTTTTGGATGAGATCCAATAACGCAAAAATAAACTGGTTTTGGTCATGACAAGCTCACTGGAACTTCAGGCATCCATTTTTTTTTTTAAATAAATTGAAAACAGTCAATCAGTTAGCTAGCCTGTTGGCCAGACTTGGTTAATAATAGACCATGAGTGAACTCATGGCATACTTGTTGACAGCCCAGAGAAAGCAAGGCGAGATAGAAAAGTCTCTAATCAAGTTATCCGAGTTTGACCGCCCCTAAAGTAGTCATCACAACGCCTGCCAGAAAACAGAGTGGCTGTGAAAAGCCAAGAGATCAGTGGAAAAATAGGGCAGGCGAGGGCTGTGAATCAAAGTGCACACGGCTCCTCTCAACCTATTATGATTCATGCACCTAACAGCCATCTTCAGGAACTGATTATGATTCACAATCCCAAAGTCAAGGACATTCTATCCCTGGCCATTAAACCATTAACAGATATAGTACTGTGCAAAGGTTTTGCTAAAAGCAAATTGGGTTTGCTTAACTCCCACTAAGGCTGCCTCCCTTGCTTCTGTTTCCTCACGTAATCCTAGACTGAAATGATAATGTTGAGCTGAGGGCTCTTTATCGCCACGGTATCTACTGCAGGACTCGTTGCTCAGGATAGTTTTTAACTGCGTGATGCATAAAAACCTAAACATCTATAACCATTGTGTAGCACAGTACAGTGTTAATCTGCAAGCGACTGTGTTTAATTGGTTAATTCTTGTATATTTTTCTCCTTTATTCTTCCGTTGTTACAGTGCACACATTACTGTACTGTACACTCGCGCACACACACACAGAGCCTCACAATTTTGCTCGTTTATTCAGTGGGTGGGTACTTGGCCATAACAATAATATTATGATCCTACGTGAGACACTAAGTGTAGTAATGAACCATTATTATGCACAGACTTATTATTCTGTAACTGCCTTAAAACGCCGAACTCCACCATAGATTAATAAATCATCCATTTTATTGTAATTTGAGTGCAAAGACATGAATCGGTTGATGAAATTGAAGGGTTTTCAGACTTTCAATCACTCGCTTTTCATTTTCAAGACGACAAGAGTAATTTGTAAGAGCGTCATTATGTGGTCTTCCACAAAATTATGATGCTGGATGCACTTTGACAAGGAAATAATTGTATCCTTACACAAGTGCTCTGACATTCAGTAGTGTGAGGAAAGTGTTGCACTGTATAATTAGGCGTTATTGATTGCATCTAACTTCCCCTTCTCAACTTATATTTCTCTCAGTGTTTTCCTCATGGCTTGTGACCTTGTCCCAATTGCACAAGTGGCAAAAGGAATGACTTTGGTGCACTTTTGCCAACGATTGAAATATACAAGGAAGGAGCAAAAGGCCAGCTATCACCAGGGGGAGAAGTTTATGTTCCCTCTGATGCATGAATCCAAACCCTCCTCTTTTACTGCTCCTCAGCTCCCTCATTCCCTCCCATTGTGTGTTCGCTGTAGTAGCATCTGGTTAATGGGCCTCTTCAGTCGATAGTCTCTTCCATCTTCTTACACACACATACAGATTCTGTGTATAAAGGCAAACACACATACGCATTCACATTTTTTTTTTAAAGCCTGTAAATAGATACATTTTTGTCCTTTTAAGTCTGCTGCTTTATAAGATGTGGGAGAATAATTTCTGAGGAACATTTAGCCATTATGTGTATGTCAGTGCATATGGACACTTTATTGAACACGTGTTTCATACAGTCAAGTGTGCGCTGTTGTTTGCAACGAAGAGATTATTCTGAACAATGAAACAGTTCATATTTCTTATTAGAGGGGTCATGCAAGCATTCTCTCTCTAAAAAATTAAATAAATAAAGCAAGTCTCTTGAATTAAAAGTTTTCTTTTGTTTATTTAGTCCAACATTGTTCTTTTTTCAGTGAAAGCTAATAGATGCCACAAGTAATTTCTGGTCTCGGAATAGCAGATTCCTGGGAAGGAGGCTGTATAAAAGAAACATATAGATGCTGGCATATAGTTTTTAGAAAGTGAAGCTTTTCGTTTCTTCTCCCCTGTACACAATTTTATGTAAATTCAGAATCCTGAACTTTTGGACATACACTCTAAGCTTGCATGGGGTAATTCACATGGGTAATCCTACTAAATGAAAGACAAAGCCAACGGGCTGTTTTTCTCCGAGCTTGAAGAATTAGCTAACGAGGAATGCTCGGAGCTGGACACAACATTAGACTTTCCAGTTTAACCCCTCCCATCTAACAAATAAGCAGTGATCTAAGGAATGGAGCGCCATTATTAAAACCAGCTGGAGACTTGACACAGGCTACAGGCACGCTAACATCATGCTATTCATGTTACACGTTCACATGATCCTGTACAAGTCTGTGCAAGGTTTGACTTTTGTAACTGAAACCGAAGGAATGCCTTTCTGTGTAACGCTGTTCTATAAAATGCTGACAGTTTGTTGTGACAGTATGATTAGCTTTGGTGGACATCTGGGCTAAGTATGTTCAGTGGACTTGTGTGTGTGTGTGTGTGTGTGTGTGTGTGTGTGTGTGTGTGTGTGTGTGTGTGTGTGTGTGTGTGTGTGTGTGTGTGTGTGTGTGTGTGTGTGTGTGTGTGGAATTGACCACTACAAACACAGCAAACTTAAACATACGGGTGAAAAGAGGAAACTTTTTCATTAGAAATTAGTTAAAGACTGCCCGACTGCATTAGGCTTTGTGGTTGTGCTGATACTGGCAAACACTCAAATGTTTAAAATGTTCAGTGGTTATGAGAAAAGCTCAGATGACACAGATTTGATGTTTACAAAATGACAAACAAAACTCACCCTGCATTGTTCCCCCTCCCCCCATTTCACCTGCTAGATGATGGATAACCCATATGCTATGTCAATTTTAGCTTCTGTATTTAGACATCTTTGCTTTTAGCTTTCTTTCAAGATATTTATTGGTTATTCGTCATGTCTGGAATGTAATCTTCCAGTGAAAGACATAGGAAATGTGTTTTGTAGATAAAATTTCAGTTACAATAAAGCTTGGCTTGGGCTGTGATTGAAACAATACTGCTCCTAAGCTGCACTGAGCCCACCTGTTTGTTCTTCTGTAATTGGATTCTGCTTCATTCCATTTGCCTTAATGCTGATGCATAATGCAGTGTACTGAGGGAACCGGCCATTACCAGCTAGGGGACAGGGCACGGTGGAGGTAACCCGACCTCCCTCTCACCAATCCCATCTTGGGACATCTAGGGCCTCTGTCCTTCAAAGCAGCCACTTGCTTAGGCTGGATGGATTGATAGTTGGATTGTGGGCCTGAAGGGAGCCAGAATAGCAGGTGTTGATGTTACAGCCTACAAGAACAATAAGCTGGCCCTCAGCAGCTTGTTAATCTAAAATAAGCAGGCACTGGTGTGGACAGTTTGTGCCCAGGTGGCAGAATCCTCATCAAATAGCGAGCATTACGAGCTGCTACTGAAAAGAGAATGCAAAGCCAAAGCTCAGTCTTTACGATGTAGACAAAAATGTACATTTACATGCAGTGCACCCATGATCGGTGCACTCATTTAATCAACTCTTGAAATAATCTAGATGGTCATATTCTATATTCATAATATTAGTCAAGATAACATAAAAATTAATTACTCATGCATTATTTCTATTGCGTAAGAGGCAGATATCATGTTCTAGCCAAGTCGATGAACATCCCAACAGCATGACAGAGATGCCCACATGCGCTTTGCTGTTTTCATCAGGGCCATACTTCTCTCATGATCAGCTGCCTTTGTTAAGTGGCTAGTGTCGATGGCTGTGACTGAACTCTGCCCACAACAGTGATGAAGATAAAACATCTGGAGATGGTGTGCGGCTGTTTGGGCGCATATGTGCGCACACTGAGAATGAGAGGATAAAGAAGTGCAGCAATAAGAAGAGTGACATAAATTGCGTGGGCGCTGGTGTGTGTATGTGACTGAGTGGGTGAGCGACGTCGGCCAAGGTTCATTAGCGTTCATCGGCTGCCTCCACACCGAAATAATAAGGTCCTCTCTTTCTCTTTCTCTCTCTTCCCTTCTGCATCTGCTGAATATGAACTGAGCTGTGAAAAATAGTGTCTGATCTCAGGTCACCTCTCCTGTACAGTGATATATGACGGAGATGCGGGTAACAGTTGATGAAGTGACAACATTAAATTGGTAACGCTGAGGTTAAAAATCAAAAGGGAGCGAGAAATCCTGATGAGCTGCACAGAAGGCGGATGAGTATGCGGCGTGTTTTTGATAAGAAAACTGTCGTCGGGATTTTAGGGTGACTCAGGAGACGAGAGCGTGCAAATGCAAGAAAAGAACGGGTCAGATGAGATGGAAAGTCATTAGAAATAATTCTCTTAATGAAAACATTTCCCGGCTTCAGGGACGGCTCACGGCTTTTTTCCACCACCTTCAGAAAAAATGGATGCTAGCGCATTCATTGGAGCAATGTGTACAGAGACTGTTTTTTTTTTTTAATGAAAAATATTCTTCAGATACGGCGGTTTATAGAATAATAAAAAAAAAGTTATTTAAGAGGATATGCAGAAGAGGCAGTGAAAGTGCTGGAAAGGGGGAAAAGGAGGAAAGCGATTTTGAAATTGAATCCTGACTTCACTGCATCCACAGAAAACATAAAATAATGCGAAAAGACACCTTAGTGGACAATATGGTCTCACTGGAGCTGAAGGGGATAATAGAAAGAAGAACTAGTAAATAGCATGAATGTATCGCAATAGTGGCAAAAGCCGACTCTTCTTTTTTCTGCTCTGACCCCAGACAATAAAATTTATTGCTAAACTACTACATGTTATCTTACCATGATGGATGCAGGCAGAACTCACCCACTAGACTTCAGCTGACATGTGTTTGACCCCTATCCTCGTCTACAGGAGACAGCACCTGGTGCCTCAACACAACGCCATTAGTGGTCAACCACACACACACACACACACGTTTGCACACGCTCCCTTTGAGATATTTTTAGGGGATGTGATACAACCACCATGGTAGCTAATGCTGAGAGATTCACACCCCGTGGACTTGACAGGAAGGGATCCATTTCCTGACAGGAACCGCAAACCATCCACACATGTAGCACATACTGTACATCCTCGCTGTGTGAACTTTGCGCTCCTGAAAGAAGATTGATGTGTTTCTATAGGAATACATAGAAATGTGTACATTTAAAGTATCTGCATGAGAGTCTTTAACCAGGTTAAATGATGAGAATTATGTTGATCCCACATTGAGCTAGTGCCAGTTTTTGAATCTCAAAATGGTACAATTAAACTGCGAGCAAAGCACTCCACTTTCCCTAGAGTGATTTCTTCAGCACATCTGTAAATACTTTCCAGCTGTAATCCCACAAGAACCGCAGCTAATGCCATAAAATCCACTTACGAGTCAAAACGAACTATTAAGGTTTGTGTTTTTCTTAATAAATTACCTCACTTCTAGTTGTTGTCTACGGGAAAATAAATATATTCATAACACAATCATTACATTATTATAAGACATGCATGGGGTTAGGTTAATTGGTGATTCTAAATTGGCTGCGGGTGTGAATAGATAAAATACACAGTTGCATTGTTTGTTCATTGTTTACTGTATATATCTGATGCTATATAGTATTGAAAGCACCATCTTTTTACCTGTGTCTATTTTCTCCAGCCTCCACTGTTGCTGAAAATGGGAAAAAAACCTGCTTGAAGCTCAAAGTTTTCGTCCGACCAGCAAGTAAGTGCAACACAGGGCTTTGTAACCGAGCTTCTTGAAGTAGCCGGTTGGAGTGAAAATCAAAGCACTTTATGTCCACTTGTCTGGTTACCTCACTACCTTGAGCTCACTGTTGAACATAGCTCTTTCACTTATCACAGCACTGGTTGATTTGCCAAAAAATAAATAAATTTGAAAACATGAAAATGATGATAGACATTCACGTCAAATAAAATAATCTGAATATCTGAATGTTGCCATGAGCTTTGTTGCTTGAGATGTTTATTTTGAGGGCTTGGGGGTGTTGGGGGCTACAAATGTCACTAACCTATTTGGCACATACCTCTAATGATTTCTCATTCTCCCTATTTTCTGTTATAGACAGCTGTGTGAAAACTATAGGTGTACATGACCGCGTTTTTGATGTAAACGACAAAGTAGACAATACATTAGAACCACGAGGTTAGTATGGCTTCCTGCTTTTTTGATTCACTTCTGTATGAGTTCCAGCTATCTGTATATGTGTACCTTTTTCTGTGCCTCTTTCTTTTATGATGCTGATCTGCCCTTGCCTATCTGTCTGTATAATGCTTCTTTTAAGCTGCTTTTTCTCCAGAATATCAAAGTGGTGTCACGTTACTGCTGCTGCATACATGATGTAAAATGCTGCTCATGTAATATTCCCAGCTGCATGTTGTGGTCAATGCCACAACATGCAATCTTTATGCTTACTAAAATTCTTCTGCCTGTATTTTAACTAAGAACGTCAGTTTTAAAAACCATTAAATAATATGAATGCAGTAGGCACAGCCACACAGTAGCTATACATTTGGCAAATTTTAATCTTTTTCTTTACTCTTGACTGACTTGCTGTTGGCTCTGTAGCACAGCATTGATTATTTTCTGTGCTCAGAACGCACAGCAGTTTTATGTCTTCATATATCAGCCTAACCCAGTCTCTGAACTGAAACACTCCACATCACCCACATGCTGTTGTCTCATTCCCAGCACCAGCTCACCGCAAGGTCTGAAATAACAAAAAGACTACCCCACTGTCTATATTTTTTATTTATATATAGATATATACAGTGATATGATCATTGATCACAAAAAAAGGATTCTGTCATTTGAAAATGAGATCTGCTGCATTCTGAAATGTCTTCACCGTGAAGATAAGATATTATGATACCTAAATGGGACACAAATACACAAGTCCAGGCAGAGCAATACTACATCCTAGGGCATGTTTGATACCCATCTGCTTCTCCCCCCTTTGCCCGTCTTAAAACCCTGCCTGCATCCTCAATGGCTGGCTCTCATCTTGCAAGCTTCTTTTGGCTCATTTCCCTGTTATGCCTTCCAAAGGAGAAACATGAAAACATTAATTCGTCATCTGTTGTCGCCCTGTCTCTGCCCAATTTCTACCGCACACACACAGACACACAAACACAACTTTGTATAGTTATGTAACTGTCCAGTCCTCTGTTCTGTCTATCTGTCCTTTGCTGTGCATGGTTCAGCTCCTTTCCCATGGTGCGGTGGGCACATGGCTGCTCACAGATACTGATGCCACTGCCAGAAAAACACAGGGGGCAGCTCACCTGGGAGATGAATTCAAAAATGTTTCTGACATTGAGAGTAGAAACATTATATAGCAACTGAAGTTCATATGGCAACTCAGACTTTATGGCACAAACCCAAACATCTATGCTTTTCTCTAACTGGTGAAAAGTATTATTGGTAAATAAGAAATATTCTCACACTACAAATGTGAATGCACTGCCCAGGACACACACAAAAAAGTCACAGACTCTTGATATTTTCTTGGACCACCTGATGATTGTGACTTTTTTCTGGCCTGGGAGTGTATTTGAGAATATGTTCACTGAATAAGCTTTTGTGTGTATGATGCACTGTTAAGAGAAATCTGCATGTACCATAGAATTCACTTCTATTTCTTCTTCTTCTTCCTTTCTTTAAATCCTTTAGACGATACCAGCCATGAACCGGCTGAGCCTTCACGAAGTGAAACAAATGATGTGCCACGCCTCCAGAAAACAAGTCCGCTTCTGGCTTCGATGCTGATCTGCTTAGCAGCACTCTCCACTTTATAGCGCCTCCCTCTGTCCCGGAGGTCATTTACACCTAGCGTGGCCTGAACCTGCCCAAGGCTGCAGGGTAGGGGGTGGGATTTGGGTGGATTGCATTTGCTTGTTTGGGCATAAAAGCAGGCTTCTCAAGGAACCCTCTATTTTTTTCAGAAAAAAAAATATTTAAGTGGTCTTTCTCCGTCTGTGAGTGAAAAAAAAAAAAGTTGATGTTAGAAGCGGGAGAAACAGTTCCCCCCCTTAAACCTTCAACTAAGATGCCAAATCCTGTTTGACACATAGTGATTCTTACTTTCCCGTGACTTTTGACATCCCTTTACATTATGTTTCTGTCATGGCAACGCTGTTTAGACATACACATATACACACACTTTACATAACACACGACATTACAGTGCCGCAGAGTCAAATACAAAAAATACTGACATCAGCATTGAGCAGGAGTAGAGTTGTTATACAGTAGCCAGTTTTACATAGTAGGACAGTGAAGATGCTAGGTCTTAGAAATGACTGTACATACGCAAACAAATAATCCTGAGACCTCTCAAGGAGCCTTTCAGAATATATTTTGATTGTTCTGTTGGGTCATTAAAAGAAAAAAAAAGATTTTTGCATCTCCGTTCGTCTAGAGTTTTTTTCAATTAAGTAAGAAAAGCTAAGAGTTAAAGACGTAAGAAAAGAAGTGTGAAGTTTCAAGCAGAAGCAAGACGATAAACCTGAGCACTGAAAATTAAATGCCCGGTATGCACCTTAGCCCAACAGGTCTTCAGACTATGTTGGTTCAAAGACGGTCTGAAGATTATTTGTCATTCAATCTCAGATTTCCCTTGAAAATAGAGTGTTTGTATATTTTGGATAAGCTACTTAAAAGGTTTAGCGAATCTTTGAGTTAATAAAGGTAAAAACCATGAAAGTCTGCTCAACAAAGCATTGCTCTGGCTAACAAAGCAACTAAATTGAAACTTTCTCACCAGACATTTTTTTTTGTTTCGGCGGATATCAGGATCAAAAATCAATACCTTCTCAAAGTTGATCGTGCAATTTCACAGCAGCGGTCACAGTCATTTTATACAATGTTTACTGAGCTAGGCAGCAATTTGTTCTCTCTATTCAGTTTGAGAATTAGTCAATATTAACACTCCCATAAACATTTGCATCCACAGCCCCCCCACCCCTCTATTGACTGTTAAAAGAATTGTTTGAAAATGATTTGCAGCTTTATTTTTTACATCTCTATAATAATACAGGTTCTAAAAGAAATCGTGGGAAACTGTTTGAAAAGACATTTCCATTATTAGTGCCATATTTTTCCTTGGATCCCTGTCCCATAAGTGTAACCACAGCCTTGACTCATACAGTAGATTTACGTAAAAGTGAGATTTTTTTTAGAGCCAGCTCGTTGCATTAGCTAATGCATAGCTTGTGTTTGCCGTGTGAATAACAACAACAAAATCCATTAAATTCTAGGCAACGCACTGCTTTATTTAGTCTGGCCAGGTTTGTGTTAGCACTTAAATTTAAAGGAATTCGCTGTGACATAATGATATTCAGCTTCCTTCAACTCCCGCTGATGCACATGGTGAGTTAGCATAAAAAGCTTTTATGTTTTTTTTTTTTCCTTTTTCTTTTCAGATTGACTTATTTCTTAGTTTTAAAAGAAGTCTGAACACACAGAAAACGTGCGGCAACTGACTTCCCTTCAGAGCCGGGTTCTTGCACGAGAAACAGGGCACCAATTGGTCTTGAAATATGGATTCAGAAATGTAGAAAAATAGCAAGAAAAGGAGCAAAGGAGCAATTGCATGTCCACCTTCAGCTTCTTGTGTTACTGGCTTAAGTGACTCTTTAATGAGGTTCAAAATGACAGGCATGTGGACCCCATGTTGTGGCAAGGGGAGTTATTTCTGGTATTAAAAATAGATGCTGGAAGGCCTGGGGGGTCTCGGGGGGAGGTAGATTTCCGCCGTGGGGGGTTTTAAAGCACCAATGACCTTGCAGTTTGAGAGAATTGGTGAGTGAAGGAGACAGAAAGAATTAAAGTGAGAGAAACACACACACACACAGATGGAAAGACATGAGAAGTAGCTGAAGGTAGTGTGACTAGAGTGCCTAAAAAGTAAAAAATAAAAATCCAAACAAAGTGACAAAAAATAAAAGAATCCATTCAACACTACTGGAACAAACGCCTTCTCTGACAAACGTACGTTCAGTAACATTCAGTCTCAAAGGCACATGGTAATGGTTTTGCTTTGTGGCTGCCTTTTTCTGTCTTTATTACTAGAAAGACTGCCTTTGCCTTTTGCCATTAGTTTTTTGGGGGGGTTTTGGTAACAATGCTATTACAGTGGAATAGCAGCTCGGCTGTGAGGGGTGACAGGAGACATGCCATTTAATGAGGTACTAATTTTCAGGATAACACCACAGGGAATGAGCACTGCATATGATTCGAAATGGATGCTTGCGAGCAGATTAACAATAGACTTTTATCGGAAACCAGCTTCAATTGTACTCTTATTAATTACTTAATTACCAATGGTATTTGTCATTATTGCTATCATTGTCATGATTTATTCTGTACACACCTTAACCTGGGAAATGAGGATCAACTTATATACTGGATACTGTGTATCCTGAGGTAGTCAACCATAAAACATGTAGTGTTAGGTTAGTATCCGTTTTGTACCTTTCTGGAGGACAAAAGAAAAAAAATGAGATACATCATTGTTAAATCTGTATAATTATTATTGTTATGATGATGATGATTATGACTATTATTATTAGGAAAACTTCTTGATGTAAATAGTGTTTGATATTAAAGTATTAATTTGGTTCTTATGTCTTTTCTAAAAAACAAACAAACAAACAAATACCATATTATCTCGGGGTTTTGCGGAGTGTGTACTGTCTTCAAACGATGCATTGTGTGTTTTGATACTCAATGCCTAATGAAACTTTGAGCTAATACACAGTGGAAACCTGTGGGCGCTGAACACGTATCGGTGAACAGCAGGCTGGACTTTAGCCAACAGGAGGCTCATCTCTTACATGTTTCAAACCAGTCACCAACCACCACGTCTTCATGTCAGGATCCTGCCTTGATAAGAAACATTTGGGACTTAATGGGTGGCCTATTTGTACTTTTTTTTGCCTTCAGTGTTTGAAAGCATGTTGGTCAGCTCAAAAATCAGCCATAACTGGACTGTTGGCTTTTTAAAAAGAAGGATCTCACCAGTTTCATTATGTGGCATGCGCATGAACTTGATGACATGTTTAAAAAAAAAATCATTTGGAAAAAAAAAAAAGTTTTCTTCTGCTGTTATTTTCTTTTCCTTTATGATGTATTAGATTTTCATGTTCATGTTGTGCGATTTCTTTTTTGGTTTTTTTGCATCCCCATTTGAGTGCTGTCATTAAACTGTGTAGTTACGCAAATGTACATAACAAATATCATTTTTGTGAGGTTACAGTGGGGTCAGTCATTTTGTAGTTCAAAAGCAACTTTAAGTTTTTTTTTAATAAGAATGACTCTCTGTATCCATCTACTGAAGTCATCCCATGTAGCTGCACTCTGTCTTCTCTGACTAGTCATTCACTTTCTGCTCTCCCAAGAGGTGTTTGGGAGTGTATACATCGTGTGGATGTTTTTCAGTAAAAAAAAAAAAAGAAAAGAAAAAAGAAAAGGAAAAAAAAAATGTGTGTGACCTGTAAGTTTGGTGTGTGCATGTCTCATTTGCTGTTGCTGCAGTGAATGGGAAGCGGCAACCCTCTTTGGCAGCAAAGAGTGTTTCCCATGCCTTAGCCCTTCAGCCTCTGCCCTGGCAGCCCGGTCTGTGTACAAGACGCTTTCTGCCATTGTGCTTTTACACGGAACAGCTGCTGGCGTCGAAGAGACTACGACGGGGCCCTTCACTTTCTCTCCCTTTTTAACAACCCTAAATCACTTGTCACTACGGTAGACATTGGTCCCGGGCACAGTTCAAGGATTAGCGCACCCCCTTCTACCAATCCAAAACCGGATTGTTAGCGGGGTAAAGCCCATCATCGATCCAGGTTCCGTGGGTTCTCAGCTCGCCTCTTGCTGATGAGCCACTTCTTCATTTTATGTCTCATTCTTCTTGTACTTGTATAACCCCACCCCCCACCGCACCGCACCACCTGCTATCTTTCTTCCTTCACCTCTGAACTCAGCTCCCACTTTGCCATCAGTGGGGAAAGTTTCCAACCTGGTCTTTTACATTATATAAACAAAAATTAAAAATGGACAAAAAATGATCTGTATTTGTATATACACATGTCTGAGCTACTATGAGTACTACAATAAAACACAAATCCATTGCTTTGCTGACTGTGCTACTGTTTTTCTTTTTTTTTTTTGTAACTCATTTTACAAAGGTGTGGAAACTTAATTTAAACGTACGTGACCATGGTGTATTAAGAAGTACTGTATTAGGGTTGTTTATTGCAGTAAACATTCCTACTGTAACTAATAGAGAAAATGAACATACTCCTCTGACACTCGGGCAAAATCATGTCTCATTATGTGCCAAATTGAATGTCATCAGCGTGCGCACACACACTTCTCTTTAGGTTTCTCCCTATCTGTGCCCCTGCCTAGCTGTCTGTGCAGTAAAATCACACTCTGTAAAGACAGGCAAAGAGGAACACCATCCATCAGGATCAGAATAAGACCTTAAACCTCCTTTCACTGCAGTCGGGCACTAATGAGGACACCTAATAACCTTCTGCTGGACCCCATCAGCGCTATTTAGCTTCACCTTCCATTATCTCTGTTAATTAGACTGAGAGTCGGCAAGTCCTGAGGACCAAACGAGGGGAAAGGCCCTCTCATATGCCAGTTGGATTTCAGCAATGTTATGAAGTTCAATGAAATCTGACTTTATAGACTATAAATATAGGTTAAACATCAGCAGAGAACTAGATAAAAAAAAAAAAAAAAAAATAGGATGAAAAGTTGTGCTGCCAGTTTGTCAGTATTTAAAAGCACCTTTAGCATAAAATGCATTGCTACAAAAGATCGGATGCAGTTCTGTGGAAGATAATCTTCTCACAAATTTGGTACTTTTTTTTTTTTTTTTAAAGCATCAGTAGAAAAAAAATATGTTATGCATGAACACACTTGACATGATGAGCCAATTAGTGTCAAGTTGTTCTTCCTGCTGTTATTACCAAAGAAGGCTCTAGAGATGCAGGTGTGTGTCTCTAGGAAGACCAATAAAGGCAAATCACTGAGCCTGATCATTAAATTTGGGAAAATGATTGCTTTATGTGAAGATGCATCCCACATGTACTATTAAGCTGTGAACATACTCAACATCTGTGACCAGCAGTGAATGAGTGGCGAGCAGTGGGAAGAGACGGTCTTCAATAGAAACCATGCCACCCTTGAGATAGCCACATGAATGCAAGAAGGCACACCGATCTACCTGCACCTTTGATCTCATTTTTCTTTTCACCAGTGTAGCTTTCTGATACAAGTTTTAGCTTAACACAATAACAGCTCGAGTGACAGTCTTGAAGAGGCCACTTCAATGAAAGGCTTTTGAAGGCATCATTCTCAAGTCAGCTGGCTCACTTATTGGCTGCATGGTGTTTCGTTTCCATGTGAACAATCCGTTTGACTGACAGCTCTGAATGATGTCTTCAGTTAATCGCTTCAGTGGTGTGAAAAGGTCATAAATCACCCAATTACTTTCTACGCTTTATGAATAGATATTTTTGGGGGGGAATATTTAAAATGCCTCCAAGGCATATCAACTTAGTCAACCCCATATTTATTGAGAGGGAGTTTGGGGGGGGGGGGGGGGCTGCTTGTGCCAGAAATAACTGATAAGCAGAATACATTTCAGAGTCTCAGTCACACTGTGGAATGTCACAGTGTTATTTAGAAAGTTGGAGAAGAATTCAAGGTCAGAAGTTATGACTTATGACAGCTTTGACATGTTTTAAGAATATATTTAGAAATATATAAAAACAGAACGAGAAATCAAAAATAAAGTGGAAAAAATATCTTTCAGTAGGTTGTTTTGCAGAAGATCAATCGTAACAGCACAAAATGTTTCCAAAAGGGCTGAAAGATCTTATCTGTGTTTGATCATACCCATCAAATTGTGTTTTTTTACGTACTTAAAGAGTCAGTTCCTCAAAGAAATATGAATTTCTCACACTTCTTCTATTTAAGAAATTTTTTTTAGCTTAAGATTGATTTCTTCTTCTCTCGGGATAAATACTAGAAAAGAACATCCTGTTAACAATCAGGTAAAATTGCTTTGTTACAAAGAGCATGTAGCTTCTAAAGATGACCTATCTGCCTATCTTTCTACAGGGGTATCCCCCACCTCAGATAGGAGTCACTGCATTGTGTTTGATGCAGGTCATTTTCTTTTGCTTATGCCTCTCACATGTTGACCTTCAGGGCTAAGAGATGAGGGGCTACAGCCTATCCAGAGGAGGATTACGGGAAGATGTGATGCTAGTAGAAAATGTCAACTTAAAGGGAGATAAAACAGAGAAAAAGGCAATGTTAGAAGGTGAGTACTTGCATCAGGGATCACATGTTTGACTGGCTATATGTTTAAGGGATCAGGTTTCTATCTATGCACGTATCTGCATTTTCAAATGTTGGAAGCCAAATGTTATTCCTCTGTGAAACTCAGATTGTTTTCAATGCTGTCTTTAGACAGCCAGATGCTATGAAGAGCTATGAAAACAGCAAGTGTTCACACAGTGTTTCACACCATGTCTAATGTGTTACAGTAAGTGATCGCACATGTAGATATTAAGATTATTTCTCTTTTGAAATGACAGCTAATTTCACACAGGGCTGTGGAAAAAAATGCAACCCAGATGTATGAACAGTGTGCTCTAACTAACAAAACACTTGAAGTAGCATGACCAGTGGGCGGCTTTAATTGCTGTGAAACAAACGGATGCACTAAACTTGTCACAGCAAAACAAATTAGTTTGTCAAGTGTCAAACGGTTTCACTAAAGAAAAAAAAATGCATATTCTGTCGTCACAAAGTGCAGATTTTTCAGTGACATCTATTAAAAGTGTTGTTTTTCCATTAGTGACAGTGAGGTTTAAAAGTACTGTTACCTCCATAAACTCTAGTGATTATTTTGTTATTTTCCCGGTTGCAGGATTTAACCATCACAGCCAATTTGGGTTGTAGAAATCAAATATAAAAAAAATCTTCTGTTCACATATTGCACACATATAGTTATCCATAGTGATATTTGTAGGATTCTGCTGTGAGATTTCCCAAAGTGGAGGTTTTTGTCTTCTGATCAGCCCTTTCTGCTCAGTGTGAGAGTATGAAATGAGAGTATTTCCTCTGTGCAGACTGAATGAATGAGGAAAAAGTGACAGGGATATTACACTGACAAGTCAATACTAGAATGATAGAAGTCTTTGCCCCAGGGTCATAAATTTGATTCTAATGATTTTGTCATCCTGTTAAAACAATAACTTTCAAACCCAATCTCCTTTTTTTGCCTCTATAACCTTTGATTTATGCTTTTAATTTTTTGATGGCTAGAAATAGTCTGACACTTGCACAATTATGATGTTGATGGGATGAAATATCGTCACAATTCATTTTCCTTTTCGGGTTTAATTAGTTTACTTTAAATTGCCATCCATCATTACTGATGTGGATGAAATGTAGAGAGTACAGAGAGCAGAGAGACTTGGCAAGAAGACTATGTTTTACAGTTGACTTCCTGGGAAATAAATGCTGGCTGCATTATTCATAAAGCTTGCCATAACTTTAATCTGATTCTTAATTCAAGTCTTTCCCTCTTGGACATTATATCATGTTACGCATTCAAAATGTCTTTGAGGCCTCTATTTCAGCAAATGCGACTTGAAGTGGATTATCACTCCTGCTGCTGATAGCATCATATTGTTTTTCAAAGAAGAATGCAGCATGTGTGAGATCAGGTTACCACTCTGTGTGCTGTAATAGTCCAGATTTTCATTAATCCAAGCATAAAATGAAGGTTCAAGTTTGAAACAATATATCAATTTAATATCTAAGAAATAACCAACGCTCAGTATTTTAGTCAAACGTCATGTTTGTCCATATTTATAAATGCTAACCTTATTTTTAACTAGGGAGCTTATAGTACTGTCCAAAGGTCTTGAGCCATCCCTCATTTTTTATATTCTGCTCATGTGCATAGATTTATCGAAACGAGTACATGGAAGTACAGCATTTAAGGCAAAAACAGTTTGTGCAATTCTATTTAGCTTGAAAGTCAATATGACCTCCTTTTTTTCTCCAACATAGCCTGAACAGACAAGCTTTATTATCATTTGTTTAAGTAGTCTTCAGGAATAGTTCTCCAGCCTTCCTGAAGGCCACTCAACTTTTGTTTTGTTTTCTGTCAAGATGACGGCACACTTCGTCAACCTCAGCCTCAATGTTGAGGTTCAGATACTTTCCAGGTGGATGAAAATCTGACAATACATAATACCACCAATTTTGACATGGTCCCCAACACTGGGTAAAATACAACCTCAAACCATGGTAGAGTCTCCACTGTGCAGATGGCTGTGGACCCTCACTGTTACCAGATCCATCTCTCAGGTCCCGTATCCGATCTTTGGTGGATTTTTCTTGTTTGTTTGAGGACATGAATTTCCGACACCGTTCATCTGTTGCAGATTGTTTTTTGGCCAGTCATTTCTTCTTTTGTGGTCCTCTTATCCAGTTTCCTCAGATTTCTTTAGGACCCACTGGACACCATGCTGAGATATGCCAGGTTTTTAGCTAATAGCTCTTTGAGATTAACATTTTGATGAGTTATTTTTCATAGAATCAGCTAAAGAAATTGTAACAAATTAGGCTACTAGTAACAAAATGCCTAAACAAACACTTTTAAAATTCATTATTCTGTAAGTTGTCCGTTATGTGTAGACACAAAACTGTTTTCATCCCTTGAGTGCCTTTCTATGCTTGAATGATTCAAATTCAGCACTGACTTAACTCACTCATACCTTCTACTTCTCTGACTTGATTAGCAATAATAGGCACAATTCAAGGTTCATGTTAAATATTATCAAAAGACTCCTGAACGCCATTCAGTGTACTTTTCCTGCCATGTCATCAGCTTAATGTGAAATATTTCTTACATGCTAGTGCATTACATTACATTTACTGGTAAAATGAATGGTATGAGGTCACAGTTCAAGCCTGGATTGTATAAACCTGTCCAAGCTTCCGGTGAAATTCAGAATTCATTTAAAAATTTTATTAATCACATATAAAACCTTACTTTGGCAGGCTAGCAGTCAGCCCCTCTGACCACCCTATCAGAGTCTTTTAATGGTTATTTTAAAACCAGAGGCAACCAGATTGGTAACTCTGGTTGTAACTCCTAAATTTTGGAAATGTTTAGTCTTTAGACTTACTATTGATTGTTGTTCTTCTACTGTGGATATAAAGTCCAGTGCTGATTGTCTGTTATATGTCATATGTAGCACCATGGTCTTGAAGGAACGTTTTCTTATTACGCTGTGAACTGTACCACTGCACATGCTTGGAATGAGAATAAAGCCACGTGATTTGACTTGACTTGAAAGTGTGTATGGAGCAATGAATGTAAGACACCATGTTTGTAATTTTAGACATGTAGCCTCATCAATCATGTATTCTTTTTTTCCCCAATCTTTGAAATATTTTGTAACTGTGTGTTTTATAACATGCTATGCAAATAAAGTCATTAATATTATTAACAAATAACATGACGGGACTCAAAATGAATAAAAAAAAAGCCCTTCAGACAGCTTAGAGAACTGTTGTGCAAGACCCCTTTGAAGAAACTCTGGCTACTTTAAAGCTTTTGCATACATATTACATATCCATACATGGAAAAAGTAAATTGAGAGAAGATTGTTCGTCCTTATGAATTCAAACTGTGCTTACACATAATACTAGAATTTCAAAATTGACACAGATACCCAAGAAAATACTCAACCATCATAATCATCATAGTGGTCAAAGGAGCTTGCAAAGAAAAGCGTCTGGACTTCTTTAAGTTGCTTGAAGACGTTTCACCTCTCATCCGAGAAGCTTCTTCAGTTCTAAGGTCAAATGGTGGAGAGTCCCAGATATAAACCTAGTGGGAGTAACCCCCCACAGAGGGACAAAAGGACCCCCTGATGATCCTCTAATCGCCTGAGCCAAGGTGTGAAACTGGGCGTGGGTCCCAATCAGCCAGAGTTTCGGGTGTGTTCATTGTGAAACCTGGCCCCACCTTATCATGCGAATTCCCGAGGTCAGATGGCCCAGGATGTGAGTGGGCGTTAAGGCGTCTGGGAAGGGATCTCAAAACTGGATTATAGATGGCAGAGAGTTGGTGTCGTAAACCCCCGCCTCTGTTCAAAGATGGTCACTCACAGTGGACATAGATGGCTTCTTTCACTCCTCTTTCAAACCATCTGTCCTCTCTGTCCAAAATGTGAACATTGGCATCCTCGAAAGAGTGTCCTTTATCCTTGAGATGCAGGTGGACTGCTGAGTCTTGTCCTGTGGAGGTGGCTCTTCTGTGTTGTGCCATGCGCTTGTGAAGTGGCTGTTTGGTCTCTCCAATGTAGAGGTCTGAGCATTCCTCGCTGCACTGTACAGCATACACCACATTGTTAAGTTTGTGTTTTGGCGTTTTGTCTTTTGGGTGAACCAGTTTCTGTCTGAGCGTGTTGCTGGGTCTGAAATACACTGGGATGTCATGCTTGGAGAAAACTCTCCTGAGTTTCTCTGATACACCGGCTACATAGGGGATGACAATGTTGTTGCGTCTGTCCTTCTTATCCTCCCTCGCTGGTGTCTGGTCTTCTTTTCTGTGCCTCTTTGCTGACTTTACGAACGCCCATTTAGGATAGCTGCACGTTTTGAGTGCTTCCTTTACATGTGTGTGTTCCTTCTTTTTTCCTTCAGGCTTAGAGGGAACATGTTCTGCCCGGTGGTGTAGGGTCCTAATTACTCCAAGTTTGTGTTCCAAAGGGTGATGGGAGTCAAAGAGGAGGTACTGGTCCGTGTGTGTGGGCTTCCGGTAAACTTCGATGTTGGGTTTGCCGTTCTCTTCAATGTGCACGGCGCAGTCCAGGAAAGGCAAACAGTTGTTCTGTTCAAACAGTCCATCTTTGAACAGAGGCGGGGGTTTACGACACCAACTCTCTGCCATCTATAATCCAGTTTTGAGATCCCTTCCCAGACGCCTTAACGCCCACTCACATCCTGGGCCATCTGACCTCAGGAATTCGCATGATAAGGTGGGGCCAGGTTTCACAATGAACACACCCGAAACTCTGGCTGATTGGGACCCACGCCCAGTTTCACACCTTGGCTCAGGCGATTAGAGGATCATCAGGGGTCCTTTTGTCCCTCTGTGGGGGGTCACTCCCACTAGGTTTATATCTGGGACTCTCCACCATTTGACCTTAGAACTGAAGAAGCTTCTCGGATGAGAGGTGAAACGTCTTCAAGCAACTTAAAGAAGTCCAGACGCTTTTCTTTGCAAGCTCCTTTGACTACGATGACCTGGATGACTGAGAACCTTCACAGACAATCATCATAGTGATTAGTGCAATCTAGACAATGACATTATTTTCATGCTGTCTGAAATTGTGCAAAAATACAGTAATAACATTATAATGTGCAAACACAAACTCTATTTGCTGATCAGAGCTGGAAAAGTTAACAGAAACATAACACATCTTATTAAATTAACATTGTGTGTTAAAGGTGCTACACACGTAGCCAGGATTGATCATGGTTTCCTGCCTAACTTCTACGTGATCATTTTCTTATATTAGCCAAAGCTGCTAGCAGCTACTTAGCAATGATAATATGACCAATGGCTAAGTGGCTAACAGGGAATTGCTAACCATTAAACAGCTTACATTGACATGTGCTGGCCAGGCCGGGCAGTGGTCTAACTTGGTTACATTACACTGTATCACTGCAAGGTAAGCAAATGCATGATGTTTTTATTTCATTAGACTGTAAAATGTCAATGCAAATCACATTTATTTAAAAGAAACATGGCACAAGCACACTTGTCAATCATGAGGAAATTTGGCAGGTTAAATATAATACATATTTACGAAAAAGAACATGGATAGTCAGAAGTGGGCACACTAAAGATCACAGTTACCATATTTCAATGTTTAGATTGTCATCTTTAGCTTTCAGGACTGCTTGATGATCGGTATCTGGGCATAGAGTCAACCAGGCACTTTACCACAAGAGTTGTGGTCAAAGTTTCCTTTCAGTTTCCACACAAGAGTATAAAAAACTCTTTTTTTTTTTTTCCATGCCATACTGTATGTGCTCTGGGAGATTTGGATCAGGGTTTCGAAAGAGCCTCTGTAAAATGTTGACTTTGTCCTGGACTAAGCTGATATGCTTTGAAATATCAATTTCACAGTTTGGCTGATTTCTTTAAGCTTGCATCAAAAATACATCTGTACACTTCACCTGCGCCATTTTTAGAAAAACAGTCCCACACTTTGATGTTCTGACGTTCATGTACAGTATATTCATTTACTGCAGCCTGTCTGAATTCATCTGCCAGCGTTCGGCACAAGATTTTTACAATCAGAAAGAGATTCGCTGAATTTGAACTTTTTATGTAATCCCAGCTGACTTATTCTTTAAGCCTTTGACTGGTTTCAGCTGCACTGTAAAATGTAATATTGTGTTTAATTAAAAATATTAAATAGGCTGAACTCAATTTTTATCAATTTGTTATTAGAACTCGATTTAAATAAGTTACCAGTACTTTTTAATGCAAAAATGCTGATAAACTCAATTTATTTGAGTTGTCTTAACTTAGAAAAACTAAGTAAGCTGGAAGTTTTGCTTCTCAGCGCGGAAGGATGAAAGATGTGTTTTGAAAATGCCACGTGACTACTGTCCTCCTCCCTCTCAGATCAGTCCGCATGTTCATGGTGCCAGCATTTGTTATGGAATATGTTGAGCAAACCTGGAGAAGCGTCAGCTCAAGAGATTATTGTCATTGCTGTGGATCTTTACCTGATACACTGCCTTGGTGAGTAAATGTTTACTCTTATTCAAACTGATTTTGTGGCTTCTCTTAGTTAAGCACCAGGTTTATAATCTTGCTAGCTAGTTAGTGTTAGCCTAGCGTTACTGCTGCCGCTGGGCTCATGTTACTTAAAAATTAACACCACAGCCTTAAAAACCTTATATAAAAATATGTCTGTGGAATTTTCTCTTGATTGTTTGAAATAAAAAAGTGAGATAAGAGCCCAGACAATTCTTCGGGAGGTGCAGCCGTTAGGAGTAGGTTGGGGTGTATTTTCAATCCATAGCCTTAACTAACTAAATATATATATATATATATATATATATATATATATATATCACATGTTTAACCTGAGTAGCAAAAGAGTGCAGGGGGGTTGAAAAGAATAAGCCAGGAGTTAGCTATGCTTGTGGACTCTATCAAGCCTTGACCTCCCGGTCAGCTATCGCGCTGGTGGATAACACAGCTCTCCGAAAACATCGAAGCACTTTTGCAAATATGTGATATTTTGATAAATTAAGTAGATATTTGAGCTTTACACGGCTGCATTTTCGCCTGAAAATATCTTAAAAGGTTATTTTGTGACCCAGAAAGGGTATTCTGGGGAAAACAGGATCGCATTTGTGGCGGTTGCCTGTGCGTACTTGTAAGCGCGGCAAGGGCGGAGGAGTGCAGCTAAAAAACGTATCACTTTTTCTGGGTCACAAACTAAACTTTTAAGATATTTTCAGGCGAGAATGTAGCTGTGAAGCTGTAAAGTTCAAATATCTGCTCGATTTATCAAGACATCACATATTTGCAAAAATGCTCCGACGTTTTTGGAGATGTACGTTTTTTTCATGCTTTGCGGCAGCTTTTGAACATCTGTGACATCTATTAATGTCAAATCTAGACTTTATTTAACAACATAAGCAAACTCTATGTTACAATGATTGCACAGCAATTAAGGATCAAATCAGTTTCTGAAAAAATGTTCTGTTTTTTCTCCCTCTGCTTGCTTCTTACTGTCTTTGAGGCCGATCGGGACCAGCACTCCTGTTGTTGGACAGAAAGACATCAACTCAGTGGTAAGTATTTTGGTTTTCCAATATATTAGCAACAGTCAGTGACATTTATATTAATCAGGTTGAACTTTAATCATACTTTAGATCAGCCTGTTTTACTTATTGTTTTATTTGTGCTTTGGTTTGGGGAAGTTGTTTCTGTACTGATCTTTTCCTGTCTTCTGTTATTAGGCTTGAGATATGACTGCACTATGCTGTTGCCTCCAGTTAATTCTACAAGACATGCTGTGTAAGTAAACAAACAACAACAGTTTGTCTGCATTTCTTGAAAGATCACATCCCCCAAACTTAGTTTAGAGGGTCTACACTGTATATAGTGAAGTCTGCAAGTTTTCTAACAGCAAAATTTGTTTTGTGCCCAAATCATTTTGCACATCATTAGAATGAAAGTTATTGGCCATGTTTGCATAGCCCTTTTTAAAATGATGCTTTCATGACATTATTGTATGTTGAGTGGTGGTCAGGGCTATCCAGACTGATAAGTGGGACATTGAATGTCACCTCTCCGGTGGGGAGGGAGCCTGAGAAAATTGGAGTTTGTTTTATACCAAATGCAGAAAAAAATGTTTTAAGAAAGCAATTAAGTTCATGTTCCAAAAAATATGATTGTTTGCTTGCAGGACAACAGGAGAGATGAGTCCTCCGTCACAGATGGTGTGGTCAGTGAAGATGGTCGCCTGCAGGTTCAAGCTCATTGCATCTCCAACCCACATCCACTGCTACTGTACTTAAGGGAAGTTAAAGACTTTCTTCTGCACCTACATTTGGATCACCTCGATCCATGATAGTCATTGAGGCAGTAATGCCTGGACTGGAAACAAGCCATCCTTAAAATGTTACAACATTCCAGCTTCTGTGTTGGAATGAAAAACAAATGTGTTGTTTAAGTCAGAGACTGCACTTGTGACAGAACAATAAATATTTTATTTTGATTATATAAGTAAGTACAAAACAAACTTGTGGTAGGCCTAAACTTATTTTCAGAATAATTACATCTGAGCCTTTGTTTCATTGTAAGATTATAACAGTGATGGCAATATAACTGTTTGTTGTTCAGTAGAACAGTGTCCAGTGTGTTGGCTGTTATACTTTGTTGTGTTTGAAAATAAAAGTTGGGCTGATTTTAACATCATTACAAAAAGTGCTGTTAATTATTTTTAATCATATTCAGGTTACCACAAATTGTTTTTTCATTTAGTTGAACTTGAAATGTTTGTCAGTAGGTAAACAATTAGTATCGTACAGTCAGAAATATCAAGTTATTCTTAATACTGCAGACTTGCAATGATGACTGTTGTCCTCACAGTCATCTTAAGTAAGCTTTACTTAGTTTTTTTTTTAGGCAACGAGTTTCCTTAAATTTTTTGAGTTCTGGGAACTAACAAGGCTGTACAGTGTACTGAAAATGAGTAAGTTGCCCTAACTTGGTCATCTTACGTAAACTTGATCCAATTTTTTTGAGTTCTGGGAACAAATGAGCTTGTACAGAGTACTCAAAATAAATAAGTTGTGCTAATTTAGTCATTTTTAGCTAAGCTTTACTCAATTTTTTTGAGGCAACGAGTTTCCTCAATTTTTTTGAGTTCTGGGAACTAATTAGATTTTACAGTGTGTATCAATCACAATCGTTACCCATACTTGTTGATTAGATCAAGAATAGTCAGACTTGCATCTGCTTGTTGAGCGCCAAATTAATTATTTATCCCGTTTCTTGCCTGCTGTCTTAACTTTACTTAAAAATATGCAGTGAAGTTTGAAGCTGGCCAGCTTTTCTATGTTCCAAATAATCCCAGGTGCCCTTCATCCTTGCCTCTAGCTAACAGTTGCGCTTTATGACGTTATGGAGACAAGTTTCACAGTCAGAACTTGTTCAAATACTTTTTTGGATGTACTTTGGTAAAAATTACACCTTTAGAGTTGTGTTAAATATGTTTTTCTATGGACATAATAACACCTTATTTCAAATATTTTAATAATGTTATGGACCTAAGGGAATAGTTTAACTGTCCACATACATATTAGGGCCACAGTAGGTCTGTAATAAAAATTTAGATGAATCAGTTATGGTAATATTATCCAAAATATGCATTAAGTAACTTATTAAATGTCATTAATCTAAAGTGTTACTGAATGACATTAATTAAGAGAAAGAGCAAAGCTAATTGTGAGAATACTATCTTATGTGGATGTTTCAGTGCACTGTGGAAAATGCATTTATTTATCTTGCAAAAGCAGAGCGAACACACAGCGTGGTAAGTAACTTGGTTTTCTCTAAGCTAGGTCTTCTTAGCAATAGCCCGAGGTTATTGCAATATTTCTAAAGATCATGCAAATGACCCTTCCAACTTGAGCTTCTCTCTGTTCATCCTTCCTGTCCTCTCGTACTTTTTATCAGCCACACACACAAACCCACACTCATTTGTTCATATTCAGTCTATGCACATATAGCGCAGATGCAGATTTTCTGGTGATCATTTTTTTCTTACATTAGTTTATTTTTAGATATTTAGTTATTTTTAAAAAATACTGTTGTAGAGATGCATGAAGCATCACATGCAAATTAAATGTTCAGATTAACCCTGTTTTGTGTTTGTTTTTATGTTTCAAGTGCAAATCTACATTTAAAGCATATTTTTACATGAGGATTGAGGATCTTTTGGGGGAGGGGGGGTTAGCTGGTAAGCGCTTCTGTATTAGCCCTAAGGGACACTGAAATGTCAGGAGTGAAAAGGTTCAACAGCGGTCACCATTCAAATATCATATTCATTGTTTTTTTTTTTAAATTAACCACCATAATACATGAGTTCTTGAAACTGATCTGTTTTAAAGTATAGGTCAGCATTCATTGGATGTAGACTCAAAGTGTACAGAGTCACACATATGTCATATATAATTTTAACAGCAATAGCTACAGGGATGCCTTCTAGGTTATTCAGCAGCTTCAAAGCATGTTAAGGGTACAGTTATAGCAAAATCTCCCACTGCACGCACTGGTATCGCAGTGTATCAGAGGAGTGAGAGTGAAGTGGCACACTCGTGCAGTGGATATATTAAGTGTAAAAGCTTTAAGCATATATATTTTTTTACTACTAAATGTTGGATGTGTTTTTTCCTGCTTGGCTGTTTGAATGTTGCGTAAGATACCCCTCGTGGAGGAATATGATTTCTTTACACAGAAGTTCTAACTGATGAAACCAATTGCAAGGACAAGGCTACAATATTTATACATATCTGGAAACCAAGAGATTTCAGATGAATCCTTATACAAAAAAATATAAATTTGTATTTCTAAATGTAATTATAAAAATTATGCATGTCTCCACATAGATTGCAGAGACAGAGCAATTATGCCAGATCCCACTGCATTATTTCGTTTACTGAAAGCTGTTGTCGAGTGGCATGTGTACAACTGAACGTAGGGCGTTTCACAAATTTTAATTGCCTGTTTTGTGTTTACTGTGTGGTTTCCATTGCATTATGTATACAAATGCCTGCAAGTTCATATATACATATCTATGTATGTGAAGAGAGAAAGAAAGAGAAAGCACAGACCACAGAGCAGAAACAGAGGACAGCTAAACAGATGTTATCTGACAGCTGCAGTATGCCCAGCTTGGTGTATGGGCAGGAGATATGACAGGGATTTTGCATATACTGTTTGAGCTAAAACGTCTGTCATGACTATAACCTTATGGTCAGATAAAAAAAAGTCTGGGATGGGATGTAGAATGATTAGTCATGTTGTTTCACAATGTTGACACAATACATTCACATCAACAAGCGTGAATCAGTAGAACTGAAACTGACCAAGTTTTAAAGCTTTTCATGTAAAATCATAACTCTTGTGACTAAAATCAGTTCAAAATCAGATGATTAAACATTGAATGTGCAAACATCAATTAAATTGCTTTTCATCTAAAGCAAGATTTTAGTCCGTCTCACCCGTAGAACTCATTCACCATTAGCCTGTCTTTGCTTTTAGTTGCCATCTTTGCTTTTATGGGCTTATTTGGTGTAATTTAGAGCTTACCATCTATTATGTTTAGCACTTAATATGAGTGCTTTGCCTCTCTCCTTCCTGGTTATAAATAGGACAGCCAGGCAGATCCCCCTGAATCGGTTTTGACCAACAGCAACAAGGTCAAGGACAAAGGGGACCCAAAGCTACTAGATGCAGAAAATTAAATTAGTTAGCCTTACTGGAATATAGCTGTTGAGTGAAGTGTGTGCATGTTTGTGTTTTTGATTCTGTGCACTTAAAACATGTGTGCGTTTAGTCTTTTGAGTGAGTGACCATGAATGTGTTGTAATAGTTGTGGGTTTAGTGGGTAGGTGGATGATGACAGATCAAAGGTCTACAGTGTGATATGCTGAAAGCAAGTAGGTGGGCACCTCTTGGGTAGGCTTAGCTACTAATACTAGATAAAAGCACAGTGAACTGAGTTAATGTGAACATAGAACAACAAACCCATACTAGAATCTGATGGCGTAATACAATATACAAAATAAAATATACATAAAGATGCAAATGGTGCAAATACATGGCATGTATTAAAGAAACCTCCCTATGTTTATCAGATGAATAATATAAATGTCAAAAACTATGCTGATTTAAATTTGGCCTATCACTGCCCTGCTCTTATATTCCTACTTGAATGCCTGCATTTGTGCTTTCTGTGTTACACTGAAAAAGAATTCATGTTAAAGACAATGCTGATTATGAGATGTGGATTTCATTTCGACTAAATGTAAAATATTGGTGGAAATCAAAGTGAGTGAGCCCCGCCGTTTGTTCCCCATGTTCAGACTGTAAACTCAGAGATGTAGTGTAGCATACTAAGGGGTCTTAGGGGGAACATTTGGTGGAAACAACCTAAACTGTGGTGTGGGACATTGTGTTTATCATTAGCTATTGTCTGCTGGCACAAAGCTCATTTTCTTCTGCCCACACCAGAAAAATCTCCTCTCACCACTGGCTCTGCTAGCCAGATTTGGCACCCTGCAACTTCTTCCTTTTTCATGAAATGAAATGAAAATTCAAGATGAAAGGTAGCCATGACCAGGACTCAAAACAGCAGAACTTCTGCCTAAGAAAACGTTAAATTTAAATAATGTATTTCTTTTTCAGATGTACTGTTTTTGTTCCTGGCTGTTTAATGAAACTTTATGACAGCGTTTTACATCATTCAAGACATGTTAGGGGGAAAATCTGGGATTCTTTCACAGGTGAAAAAATAATTCCTCATAATTTATTAAAGTAAATTTAATTTTAATAAATTATATTTTATGAAAATATAATAAAAATGATAATTATTAATGGATCAGTGATGACTATAGTCAAAATTGGAAAAAATAAGAGTCCTCAGCCACCACTGGTCCACATCAGGGTGTCCCTCACATTGCATTAGCACATCTGTGTATACCAACAACCTGAAGTGTTTACTAGTAAATGTAACATTTATCTTTTCAGCTGAATTGATGTGCTGAGTTCACTTTTTTAAAGTTTTCCCACAATTAGCAAAACTGCATTAACTAACCATGTAAACACAATTTCTGCTACAGTATAGATATTAGATGGTAAATGGCCTGTATTTATATAGCACTTTACTAGTCCCTAAGGACCCCAAAGCGCTTTACATATCCAGTCATCCACCCATCCACACACACATTCACACACTGGTGATGGCAAGCTACATTGTAGCCACAGCCACCCTGGAGCACACTGACAGAGGCGAGGCTGCCGGACACTGCGCCACCAGGCCCTCTGACCACCACCAGTAGGCATCGGGTGAAGTGTCTTGCCCAAGGACACAACAACCGAGACTGTCCAAGCCGGGGCTCGAACCGGCAACCTTCCGGTTACAAGGCGAACTCCCAACTCTTGAGCCACGATCGCCCCAGCTACATTAGCTACATTACCAGTCAAAAGTTTGGACACACCTTCTCATTTTTCTTTATTTTCATGACTATTTACATTGTAGATTCTCACTGAAGGCATCAAAACTATGAATGAACACACATGGAATGATGTAGTAAACAAAAAATGTGAAAACATGTTTTATATTTTAGATTCTTCAAAATAGCCACCCTTTGCTTTGCACACTCTTGGCATTCTCTTGGCTTCATGAGGTCGTCACCTGAAATGGTTTTCCAACAGTCTTGAAGGAGTTCCCAGAGAGTCTGAGCACTTGTTCGCTGTTTTGCCTTCACTCTGCGGTCCACCTCATCCCAAACCATCTCGACTGGGTTTAGGTCAGGTCACTGTGGAGGCCAGGCCATCTGGCACAGCACTCCATCACTCTCCTTCTTGGTCATATAGCCCTTACACAGCCTAGAGGTGTGTTTGGGGTCATTGTCTTGTTGAAAGATAGATGATGGTCCAACTAAATGCAAACCGGATGGGACGGCATGTCACTGCAGGATGCTGGGGTTGCCACACTGGTTCAGTGTGCCTTCAATTTTGAACAACTCCTCAACAGTGTCACCAGCAAAGCACCCTCACACCATCACACCTCCTTCTCCATGCTTCATGGTGGGAACCATGCATGTAGAGACCATCCGGTCACCTTTTCTGCATCACACAAACACAGGGTGGGTGGAACCAAAGACCTCAAATTTGGACTAATCAGACCAAATCACAGATTTCCACTGGTCTAATGTCCATTCCTTGTGTTTCTTGGCCCAAGGAGATCTCTTCTGCTTGTTGCTTTTCCTTAGTAGTGGTTTCTTAGCAGCTATTTGACCATAACGGCCTGATTCACGCCGTCTCCTCTGAACAGTTGTTGTAGAGATGCGTCTCCTACTGGAACTCTGTGTGGCAGTTATCTGAGCTCTAAACTGAGGTGGTGTTAACTTGTCATTTTTGAGGCTGGTGACTCAGATGAATTTATCCTCAGCAGCAGAGGTGACTCTTGGTCTTCCTTTCCTGGGGCGATCCTAATGTGAGCCAACTTCTTTGTAGCACTTGATGGTTTTTGCGACTTGGGAACACACTGAAAGTTTTAGCAATTTTCCAGACTGACTGACCTTCAGTTCCTAAAGTAATGATGGACTGTCGTTTCTCTTTACTTAGCTGATTGGTTCTCGCTGTAATATGAAGTCTAACAGTTGTCAAATAGGGTTTTCACCTGCTTACCAACCCGACGGTCTCAACCCCATTAAGAAGGGAAGAAATTTGAACCCTGACAAGGCCCACCTGTGAAGTAAAAGCCATTTCAGATGACTATATCATTAAGCTCATTGAGAGAAGGCGCAAGGTTTGCAGCGCTTTTAACAAAGTAAAGGGTGGCTACTTTGAGGAATCTAAAATATGAAACATTTTGAGAGTTATTTATCAAATTTTCTTTACTACATAATTCTCTATATCTTGCTTCATATATTTGATCTCTTCATTATGTATCTACAAAGTGGAAGGTGTGACTAAACTTTTCATTGGTAGTGTACACTGGAAACTTCATACAAATGGGTAATCTTGAAAAATAAAGTGCTACAAATTGGTGGAAAAAAGTAGAATTTAGGCATAGACCTGTATAATATTGTGAATGCTCCACAAAGCAAAATGGCATTTTCCCCTCTGTGTCCTTTCTGCTCTACAGCATTTGTTACAGATTTTTATATAATTGGACAACAATCTTTCTAAATCTTGTGGTAACAGGACTAACTTTTTTAACATCATATCACCGAATAGTTTTATATATAGAAAGCGAAATCACGACACCAGCTTGCTGGCTTCTTTTACACAGTAATTCATAGATCACATCTATTGCTGAAACCAAATAAAAACAATACAATAACCCCTCTTCTGGGTTTCTGTCCCCACAGATCTCCACCATGTTCTGCTGTAGTTCAATTGAATCAGTATCACCCTCCATGTTCAGTGAAATTAAACTGGCTCTTTGTCATTGCATGAGCTTTGTGCTCTCCTGCGAGCTGTTGTGGATTATGTAAAAGATGAGACATTATGGCTTTGCACTGTCCATCCATCCATCCATTCGCTTCCGCTTATCCTTTCCAGGGTCGCGGGGGGCGCTGGAGCCTATCCCAGCTGTCATAGGGCGAAAGGCGGGGTACACCCTGGACAGGTCGCCAGTCTGTCGCAGGGCTAACACATAGGGACAGACAACCATTCACACTCACATTCACACCTAGTGACAATTTGGATTAATCAATTAACCTATCCCCACAAGCTGCATGTCTTTGGACGGTGGGAGGAAGCCGGAGTACCCGGAGAGAACCCACGCAAACACGGGGAGAACATGCAAACTCCACACAGAAAGACCCCGGCCTGATGGTGGAATTGAACTCAGGACCTTCTTGCTGTGCGGCAACAGTGCTAACCACCGTGCCACCGTGCTGCCTCCGGTCAAACTTAATCAGGATCCATGCTGATATTTGCTCTCTATATCTAAGTTGAACTTTTCAGTGATTAAATCTATTCACCAATTGTGCAGTTTTATGCAACAGGTACCATACTAATGATGATAATCTGGCAAAATGGGAAAAAAAATCGTTTATCTGAGAAAGACCAATACTGAAATGTACGTTATATTCCCTCATTAAATAAATGGAAATATACTAATTAAATGAACGGTGGCAGTTCCTCCTACTAAACTTGCTTTTATATTGCTGAAGCCAATACTTGATGTCAACAGGCTCTTAATGATATCATCTGGCTTTGGTCCCTGAGGGTAGATGATTTATATTCATCTCTTCCTCTAAATAATACTCATTCCTTGAATTATAATGGTCCTATTGATTTCCCCTTATTTTACCCCCACACAGTGATACTCATTTACCCTATTATATATTGCTCATGTGACAAAGGAAAAAAAATACATAGAGTGTCAGTTTAATTGCAAGTTCTTTTTACTTATGACTACAATGCTCTACTGTAACACTCCAGTGAAGCAGAACAGAAAAGGACTTCTGATTCATAATGTACTGTGTGTCAAGTTTAATCAGTGCATTAAAATGTCTGGATGAACAGTGTAATGATGGTGAATCAAACCCACATGTGGAAGGCAAATGTGCCTTCAGATGTTATTTATCCCAAAATACCATTAAAGCTGTTGACTTTTAGGGGTTCTATGTGATCCCACTGTCTCGACAGTATTGATCAGACTTGTATCATTGGGCTGTTTTTATTAGATAGCTTTGATTTTTCTATTACACACATCATGTTAATATTGCCAAATCAATGAACATGAATATGGTGATGCAGATACATGAGCGCAAGAAGACAGTAAAAGCAGAACAGAGAGAAAGATGTGCATGTGTGCCCCCCACCTTATATTATATGGTAGGTTTTCCCTTGGTGGGTATTAGCAAAAAAATTCACTGAGTTCTAGGTCACCTGGGAGGGATTGAATGGGAAGTTTAATGTCAAACCCCCCCCAAAAAAGAAGAAAAAAAAGCTCTCTTTGGATGTTACCACAGTGCTGTGGCACACATCACATACACCAGCATTTGATATATATGCACTACTGTGAATTTTTATTGGGGGACATTAAAAAACCAGAATCGCAGTTCATCTTGGAAGCCAGAGCGAGCATGGAAATGCTCAATGAAGTGTTTAAACACATGTTCTGGGCTGAGCAAGGCAGAGCCAACTGCGTGGGGTATAATCACAAACAGTCAAGTCTTAAAAGAGCCTTAATCCTGAAAGGATTACAGAAAAATAATCAGTTTATGTGCACCATTACTAAATCCTTAAAAAAGAAATAATGTCACATCATGTGCTTTTTTCCCCTGCTTTATTTTGGGCCTAAAAGTTAAGGATAAGGATTTTAATCTCTTCCTCTTGATAATGGCATTTTCAGCTCATTTATTTCTATCTGTTGTAGCTACTTACAGCAATGTACCCTTCAGTCTTCGAATAATGCCCATTATCCATGCAACATTTCCAATAAAACAAGTGGAGAATCTCCTAATGAAAACTGATGACTCAACTAAACTGAACAAGCCAGAGACAACCAAAGACAAAAAAAAAGGTTGCAACGGAGAGAGAGGAAGAATAAAAAGTGAGTAATATATTCACAAATTGCGTTCATGCTTGGCATTCTACGTGCAGCGAAATTAATTATTCAATCATCCATTTTTTACACCCACTTATTGAATTTCACAAGTGCCATGGAGTGGTTCCACCATGCACTGGGCTAAAGGCTGGGAAATACAGTAATAACAGATTTCCAGTCCAGCACATGGAAGAAATCCAGGTAGAGAAAGGAGAACATGCAAACTGCACAGTGAGATTTGGACACTGTGTGACACTGACAAAAATGTGGCTCTTTTTCACATAAAACAATTTATGCGAAGATCAGTCTCATCCAATGTCCCCCAAAACTGTATGCAAGCAGTTTGAAATTCAACTCAGATCTTAAAAAGAAAAAATGAACATGAAAGAGAAATAAAAACAAAACACACACTCACAAAAATCACACCGCTGCCTCATTTCGATTCAGAGAGTGACATTTTTTAAAAACGACAGCACTGTATATAGAATCACACCTCTGCGCCGCACTAATCCTCACTTGTACTTTACATACCAGGGTGACAAGTAAGCATTAAATATCAGATTCGAAACACAATCCAGATTCCCTTCACTTTAAATGATTACATGGCAACGTGAAAGCTGGGTTTACAGCATGTTGCTTTGATAAGCCGTGTGATTTAATGAAAACCATTCCTGCCCTCCTCTGATATTTAATTTTCTGAGAAGCATGCTCGCACCATTGTGTTGAGATTCCAGTTCAGGAGGATGTGGCTTCAGGGTTGTGTTTATATGTACAGCTGTTGATCATAATCTGGTTAAGGTCTTGTCTGAGTTCACCTTCATACAGAGCTTTTAATAAGCAGCAAACACATCACTAAAATTATTCCTGTTGCCTAACTGAATATTCCTGTATACAGACTGAATGATTCAACAGCCATAAAGAATGAAAAGATATGACCCCGATCTCTTTTGAGCAGCAGTAGGCTACTTGCAAAATAAGTAACTACATAAATAAGGATACTAGGGCTACCACGATTAGTCGACTAGTCACGATTACGTCGACTATCAAAATCGTCGACGACTGATTTAATAGTCGACGCGTCGTTTGAAGCTTTGTAAGATCACAAAAGACGCAGGAATAAGTAGTAGGATTTAAGAGTGTAATAACGGACTGAAACAGAAGATGGCAGCACTGCATGTACAAGGATGCCAGCTGCCGTTAAACCCCGAAGAAGAAAAAGCTGTGTCCCAGAATTCATAGCGCAGCCCAGCTCAGTTTACAACAATGGCGGCAGCTAGTTAGTTTTAATATTACTCTTATTATTCTTTCTGGGTCACAAAATAAACATTTAACCTATTTTCAGGCGAGAATGTAACTGTATAAACCTCAAATATCTGCTCAGTTTATCAAGA